>NW_010407612.1:2249-10875 GCF_000710305.1 Buceros rhinoceros silvestris | reverse complement strand
CCCCTATTGTATATTCAGTCACCTTGCAATAAAGTTAGCATTTTTAATTCACTACTCCTCTGACTCAGAGAACTCAGCTGGATTATTCTCCAGCCTTCCACTATGGCCAGGATCACAGTGCATGTAGTCGAAACAGTATTGATCTCCTTTGTGTATGGAATGATTTTCAAACAGAAAAACTAACAGGAATATAGTAGCCTATGTGGGGCCACTCACACCTTGTGAACTCTAGGTGGAGAGTAAATTGCAGATTGGGTTCACCCACAAACTGGGGAAGGAGGACAGGGATTAGGGGTGCGTGTGCGTGAACAGATCCCAGGCCTCTAGTGGAGACAGTGGAGAAATGCTTATGGAACCACCTGAACACGCATGGGGCGTCCATACAGACTGTCAGAGGAAAAGCTTCTAAAAAGTCTCTTTCAAAAGCTCATCTATTACTTCTTCTGCAAAACTATCACATGTACCCTCACTCACTGCTGTTTTAAGAGCTGGGGTCCCAGAAATTCAGCTCACATTGCCTGATTTTCAAAACTGTAATTGCTGTTCTAACTAAACACCTACACTGGGTCATTCCCCCCAAACTGGGATATGAGAGGCTGGAGAGCAACCCTGCAGAAAGAGACCAGGCAGTCTGGGTTGATGGCAAGTTGAATGTGAGTCAACAGTATGCCCGGGTAGCCAAAATGGCCACCTGTATCCTGGGGTGCATCCAGCACAGCGTTGCTGTGGCCCAATGAGGAAGATGATTGCCCCACTCTACAGTGCACTGGTGTGGCCCCACCTCAAGCACTGTGTGCAGTTTTGAGGACTTCAAGGTAAGAGGGACATCAGACTATCAGAGTGTCTCAGAGAAGAGTGACAAAGTCAGTGAAAGGCCTCAAGGGCAAGACTTAAGAGAGGTGGTTGAGGTCACCTGGTCCGCTCAGCCACATCAGACTATCAGAGTGTCTCAGAGAAGAGTGACAAAGTCAGTGAAAGGCCTCAAGGGCAAGACTTAAGAGAGGTGGTTGAGGTCACCTGGTCCGCTCAGCCTGGAGAAGGCTGAGAGGTGACCTCATCACAGTGTACAACTTCCTCAGGGGGGCAGAAGGGAGGAGGTGCTGATCTCGCTCTGGTGACCAGTGACAGGACACGAAGAAGTGGAATGAAGCTGCATCAGAGGAAGTTAAGTTGGACATTAGGAAAAGGTTCTTCACTGAGAGGGTGGTCAGTCACTGGAACAAGCTCCCCAGGAAAGTAGTTATGGCCCCAAGCCTGTCAAAGTTCAAAGAGAATCTGGAAAGCACTGTTAGTCATATGATCTAGTTTTATGTGGTCCTGCAAGGCTCAGGCAGTTGGACTCTATGATCCTTATAAGGTCCCTTGCAACTTGAGATAGCCTATGATTCAAAGGACCACGCTTTGGCTGAAGAAGGCTGGAATGCAGTAGGCTCTGGCTTTTCTTCCCATACAGCTTGTGTCTGCCTTCAGCCACTGTAGGGAGGATATTTAGAAGCTAGGAATTGTGTACTTCCATTTAGGCTTCCTTATATCAGAGAAATTTCTACCTAGGTCACTCTGGCCTAGTTGTTTTAGGACTAGAACAGGAAGGCAGAGGCAGGTGGAAAGAAATCAGGTAGGAATTAAATTACCATCCATCAAAGTCCTTCAATTTATTACCAACTTTAAAAATCAAAGTCAAAAGCTGACACAGTAATATTAACTGGGGATCTTGAAAACAATCACACACGGTGCACACTTCAGTATCATTAACAGTAAAGACATCTATCTTCTGCAGTGATACAGCTCAATATCTAATAAAATTTCTTCCTGTGAATATGTATCAATGACACGATGAAGTAGGACACTTGGTAGAGTGCCACCTACTGCACTCAGTGTAAACATTTAGATGGACAAAACTGATTTTATTTACAAAGCTTTTCATGCCCGACAACTGACATTTCTTCTAAAATTATAAAAAATACCTTTAAAAAAAAGGACAACATTGCACCTTTCTATGAACAACAATGGAAGAAGAGGAGGAATATTAAAAACCTTAACTAAAACCAGCAATAGATGAACGGAGGTCAAGTTAAAAAACAACCAACCCTTGTCACTGATTACAGGGCTAAAAAGCAGTTCAGATCTCCAAGCCAGGAACTGACACCTGCAGAAGTGCCAACCGTCATTCCTTGATGTTTTGAAGTAGCCTTAACAAATGGGACTCAATAACCTGTTGAACTAAAGCAGAGGAAAAAAAAAAAAAAATCAGGTTACTCAGTGTCCACTGTTTTTTCCACGCTTTTTGGGGTTGTACTACTTTTTCCTGGCAGATGCCAGCTTTTCCTGCACAATCATTTAATAAAGCGCGGACAGGAAAGCTTGCGTCCCTTAAGAAAATAAAAGCCTCATGTAATGTAAAACCCATGCACGCAGTAAAGCAGATGATGGTTTTTAGAGGTGACGACCTGTTCTCTGGTTTGAATAGGCAGATAGCATATGGAAAGCAAGTTTTAAGTCACTAAATGGCAAGTAGGCAAAACCATTTATTAGAAGCTACTTCAGTGGAACCTTTTCAGACTGAACTCTTGAGATAGCCCTACATCTAGACATCTGTGAGGCTACCGCCCCACATCTCCCAAGCAGAGGGCTCTGCTTGAAGAAGTTGCACATGCAGCGCTGAGCTTATTTTTGTGTTCAGTCCGTTTCTGAGGGGCTTTCAAAATGAAGGCAGCATGAGGGAAAAATCAGCCAAGAATCCCTTCTTTGCCTCTGTTTTCCAGAACCAAGCAAGGTAGCTAATTCACTGATACTGGCACTATTACTGGCTGCCTCCAAGATAAAACAGAGCTAGTCTGAGAGGGGAAGAAGGTTTTGCAAGTTGCATCATGCCAATCAACAGAGCACCAGGGTGAGGGGTTCCGGAAGGCTGCAGGCCTCTTACCATTGGCCAGTGCAACACACACTCCTTTGTACAGGGTGGGGTAGCAGCTCAGCTCCCCTTATTTAGATCAGGGCTGCATCTACCTGCACACCATTATTCGTGCCCACAGACGCAGATCCAGGTCAGTGACATTTTCTTAGTAGGCACCTGGCTTTCTGAGACAGGGGTGAAAACTCCTACCCATTTTGGGCTGATACCTCTAGATGTATTAAGATTTTGTAGGATAGGGATCTTCTTACAGCTGCAAAACCTCTACTAGGGCATTACAGCTGCTACATAAACAAGAAACCGTAAGAATAAAAATAAAATAATTTACATTTGCAATACTCACCGCTCCGATAGCCCAAGGCTACAGCCAAATCCATGGAATTATAGCCGGCATCTGTTTCAATAGTTGGATCAGCACCACTTTCTGTGTAAAATAGGAAAATAAGCTCATATTTCTGACAACAAGAAGAGATAGCACATCGTTACTGATAATTCAGTTTAGACAGTGTGCTTACCAAGGAGAATTTTTACACATTTCACATGGTTCCCATGTACTGCATATAGCAGAGGCGTGCCTCCATTCTGCAAAAGCAAAGAAAAGTCTTAAGATGCTTAATGATTGAGCCGCCTGCAACTGTAATTCCTTAACACACCAGTACACTTCTATGTACCAGTAAGAGACTTCACAGGCTTTATAAAAATAACGTTCTGTTTTGCTTCTTCACAGCTTCCATCTCTTTTTTGTCTACTGGTTAGACTGTAAGCTCTTTCTTCCAAGAAGTCAGAAGTAGTAGGGCCAGCTTCTCTTATCCCACAGAAGTTTTGAAACTCTCAGATATTTCAGAAGTAGAAGAATTTTCAAACCCAGTCAATGTTGTGCTGTGTTTCAAATTTCTGACCAAAGCACCCTGACATAAATTCAAGCTAGAATCTTACCCAGTCATACTCATTGACATCAACTCCACAGTCGAGCAGCATTTTGACAATATCTGTGTATCCTTTACTACAAGCCAGTGAGAGGGCACTTTCTCGCCCTTTACCCAAAATCTGAGGATCTGCACCCTGAAATAATAAAAAGCAACAACAACAACATTAACCAAACATTTTTAATGTGAGATTTTACACAGAACTTGACTTTAAAACTCTTTTAAGTGTATAGCATCATTGACAAACTTAAGAAGGCAAATTGAACTAAAAATTAAATAAATTTAAAATGAAATGAGGGTTTCTTTTTCCTTACATTCTGGAGGAGAAATTCCACTACTGCTATCTGCCCATGAGCTGCGGCCCACATCAGAGGGGTAAATCCATCTTCATCCTTATGATTGATTACATTTTCTGTTTAAAGAAAAATAGCAACTTAGTAATCCCTTTCACTAATGCATTGTATGAGCTGGTGAACTAAATTGACATATCCATGGTGAACAGACTGAAGTACCAGTGTATCCTGAAAGTCATTCTTATCCTGACTTTTAAAATAAAATTCTGTCCCAGTGGTGGTGCAAATATTTTTGTCCGAGAAAGAAAAAAACCCATCCAAATGACCAAAGTAAAATTTAAGATTTGGATGTATTTATTTTTTTTAAGCTCTATAAATCAATTTCTCTAATTCGTCAGAAATGTTACAAGTTGTCTGTAACCTGGGCTTTATCTTTGGAAAGAAGAGAAGGGCTGCTTGAAAAATAAAGAGGTAGATTGTGTTGTACACTGTAAGAAGTGTTTTTTTTCAATAGAGGGAGCCACCCAGTTTTGTAAAGAATTAGCCTGTAAAGCAATATGGATAGTTAACTCTGTTCCTCCCAAAGTTCGTGTAACCAACAGGGCGTTTTGTGGAAGGTCTACTTCTAGTGCTGGAAGAAGGGAAAATAACTTTTTTTAAAAATTTGCTGACTGAAATAGTGGAGTTGTTTGGTTTTTTTTTTAATAGCTAAGTACCTTAAAAAATCCCACGCTTATCATTGCGCCACAATACACATTTTTAACTGTTACTTGACACTCCAGAATTGACTTGTTTACCATATACAAGACTCATTACAAAGTATGAGCAACTCATTACCTGCTTTCCAGTAAGCATCTCAACACGGGTTCACTGAAAGAATGGTTGATTACTAACAGTGGAGTAAGAATGGGACTCAATTCACTATGTTACGTAGAGCTGAAGTTTTGTGTATGTATTATGGACACAAGAATGTCACACTGAAGACAATCATACGACTCAGAATAACTAGCACTATTATATTGCAGGTGTGATGTGGGCGGACTCGGCAGGTCCGAGACCCTTAAAAGGTATGGAAAAGTACAAGTTAGCTGCTGGCAGACAAGCATAGGGGGGTAAGTCTCTGGGCAGGAGACGAGTCGCCGGGCAGAAGAAAGGCGGGGTCAGTGGATGGATTGGAGGGTCGTCGCATCTCTGAGCAGAAGAATAAACTTGAAACCAATCAGAAGAGGGCACGTGGACTAGAGTGTGTACATAAACAGGTTGTTTTCTAAGAATAAAAGCTTTTTGTTCTGAACAACTGAAAGGGGTAAGTGTGGGTGGACACGGCAGGCCCGAGGGAAGCTTACCCTTAAAAGGTCTGGAAAAATACAAGTTAGCCACCGGCAGACAAGCATAGTGGGGGTGAGTCCCCTAAGCCGGAGGTGTGTCGCCGGGCAGAAGAAAGGCGGGGTCAGTGGATGGATTGGAGGGTCGTCACATCTCTGGGCGGAAGAGTAAACTTGAAACCAATCAGAAGAGGGCACGTCAACTATAGTGTTTATATAAACAGGTTGTTTTCTAAGAATAAAACTCTCTTGTTCTGAACAACTAAAGTGTGTCACATTGGCAGCCCCGACTTTTGCGACAGTGTGAGCCATGTCTTAAATTACCAGCATATAGCTTTGTACGTTGATTGATTAAATAGGATTGGAAAGTCACCATAGAATTGTGTTCTAAATTACAAAGGCATTTTTTAAAAAATTAACTCTTCTTATAGAACTAACAGATTCTCCCTTCTCATTTCCATGGATTACCTATATAGCTGGGGAGAAGCAGGAGGAGGAGATTTACCTAAAACTCCTGTTAATGCTAATGTTTAATTTAAAGCCCATATGACTGAAACGAGTGAAGACTGATAGGACACAACAGTTCATATCTGCAAAGAACAGATACCTCAAATAGGTTCAACTTGTTCCAGAACTGGGGATTTTTTAAAATGAAGTTTCAGGGGAAAGGTCAAGCGTAACAGAGTACGAAGGCAACAAAGAAGAAAGGCAGACATTCAAGCTTCCTCTGTCTCACCTTGTTCAATACGCGTGGCCAGATACAACATTTCTCCTTGAGCAGCCAGCTGATGAACTGATAAAGCTGCAAAAAGGGAAGCAAAAGCACGTGTTACACACAACAGTTTTCATTGTGCTCCGTTTGGAGCTGGGCATAACACATCTATTGGCTTGAGCAGTACAGGACTGGGATTTGAGAGTGTAGATAGTGATTTCAGCTCAAAGTATAAGGTGAAACCTATCTTAAAAAATAAAGGGTTTCCAAAGAGTTTCATAGGTTTAGGTAATTTTTTTTAACCCATGCATAAATTGTACTAAAAAGTCCTGCATGGACTCTTTACAAGGCAACACGCTCTGTTCTCTGCTGCTTGGTCAGCCACCCAGAACCACATTAATAACATTCATCAGTATTATTATCAAGTAAGGATCTTTTGATAAATTAAGACCATATGGTTTAAAAATGACATTTAAGAGATCACACAAGCCATCAGGAGATCTGTCAAGCTGCTCAAAAATAGCTCATAGCACAATTCTCACTCACTGCAATGTAGAACAGATCAGCCATTACAAAACTATATACAACATGACATCTAGAGGAGATAAAAAAGGATTGTGGGGGTTTTTAAGAATCTGTTTCTTATAAAAAGTACCAAACATTAAAAGCAAAATCATTCTTAAAGAGATTATGAAGTAAAAGTCTCTGATCCCACAGGAGACTCTGCACAGGTGCATAGTTTTGAGAAATACAACTTGGAGCAGGTCTGAAAGGTGCTCAGGAGGGAATATAAAATAAATTATCCATGTTACATGATAACAAAATTAGCTAATGATTTCATAGTATGTATATGTTCACTGTCCTCTTCCTATTCACTACAGGGAAGTTTGGGTTTTTTTTCAGAAAGACTGCATATTTTGTTCAGAGGCATAGGTGCCAGCTCCAGATTAATTTTCCCACCCAAGTGCCCCTTTTTAGCATTGGACTTACAAATTTTAAAGGAAATAATTTATAATTGAATTACAGAGAATGAATTTATAAAGAAAACTCTTGACAATTAACAAGACCCCATAAACAATACTGCTTTCTTGACTTTCAAGATTTGTGACCATCATGACATTTGCAGTAGGCAGTAGCACTTAAAACCTGTGCATTGTAATAAATTTTACAAGATGCACAAGTTCTGACAAGTCTATGAAGCACATTAACTTAAAGCTTACAAAGGATCAGAAAAACCTTTACTCATTTTTTAAATCAAGAATCGGATCCTTTCTGGAAAATAGGCTTCAGTCATGAATCCAAACACAGCAGGTGGATTATTGCTTTGAGGTTGGAACCACGTGAAATTAGACAAGGTGATTTCAGTGTTTTCTTACAGTATAAAAGTTTGTTACAACACTGAAGGAAAGATTTGAAAAATCTGTCAAGCATCTAACATACAGTTCACAAAATAATTGTTAACAGCAAGGCAGAAGGATACTTACAGTTCACCAGCAGAGGTGTTGTAGAGACTTCGTTTCCCCTGTGTTTGTTAGTCAGGGTGGTCGATTGTTTTATTGGCGAGAAATGCTTAGTGGTTGACGGAGTATAAACATGTCTTACTTGGATACCAGGGGAAGGAGAAGTGTGGATGTTGCATTCAGCTACACAGAACAGAGAAAACAGACAGGGTTTTAATACTAGTAAGAGCATTAAAAGTAAGCCACAGATTCTAAGACAAACTAGAAAGCACCAGTATCCCAAGAACTTTAAAACCAATGTTACGTGAGCTTTGTGACATGGGCTTTTCCCACTGTGGACTGTGACTTGAATAAAGGACTGTGTCGATTTCTAGCGTAAGACAATGCTGCTACCCCACATCTTCGGTATGGTGTAATGTCACCTGGAGACAAGTTGGTGTTCAGATGAGCCAAGCCTTTGTCCGGATTTTCAACATGCCTGGAGTGGATCAGTCAGGTAGGATGGCTCCACGAAGCCTGCTGTATCCTTACTAACTCTCTCCAGCACAGTACCACAATGCAGCTCTTGTCTGCTATGCTTGCCTACTCCCTACCAGTCCACTGCACGGGTAGAGACGACTGTCACTGATTTTCTTCACCACTATCCCACTCCTATGGGATAAAATAGTAACCACATTACGAATACCTATCCAGCAGGATCCCTCATTAACTTACATAAAATGCAACAGAAGATCATCACTTAGAATTCAAGAAGTCATTCAGTGCTGCTGTGTTCATTTGTACTCACCTTTTCCATCTTTCTTCTAGGATCTAACGGCATTCTGTTATAGAATATATATATTTGTGTATGTTATTTCAGCTTCTGATCCTCAAAAGTAGCTTTTGGTTTTGAGAAGTGGATCAGAAGCCAAGTAATTTTTAAGAAGTGAACCAATTAAATACTGGAGGTGGATATTGGAGGATTAAACTCCATTACTGGCTAAATTGATTCGACACCAG
>NW_010407612.1:0-2116 GCF_000710305.1 Buceros rhinoceros silvestris | reverse complement strand
AATTAATGACTGGAAGCTAATTAACACACACTCTGAATTCACACCAGAGAACTTCATGATCAGAAACCCAATTGCAAAGTCAGAGAGAGAACCTATTAAAAGACCTAGAGGGTAACAGGATGAAAATGGAATTACACTTTGTTTACCAATCAAACAGCTACAGCCAATGTGATCAAATTAAGAGACCTACCAGGGATTTTTGACCTGCGGTCCCTGGATCCGCAGGACTACTTCTAAAGGGTTCACAAATACAAGCTAAGAAAGACCTGCTGCTGATGGGTCTAAACTTGCCATTCAGGTCTGCAGCTCCACTAAAAAGCACTTAGGGCCTGCAAATCCAGAAGGTTTGAAAATTACAGTGGCCGAACTGCAGCCATACAATACAAATCACAGAAGGCATCAAAATCCACAGGAGGTCTGATTGTATTCACTACAGGAAATGGGTTAAATTGAACCTCATTAAAACATACATCACTAACAGTCTGAAATGTAACAGCAAGCACTGGAAATCACAACAGTTGAGGGCAAGTAGAGAGAAGTCCTAATTCTGACCTTTACTGACATGGTCAGCCATGACAAAGCACAGATCAGTCCTAGTGACACTGCCCAGCAGTGGCTGGAGACCAGCTGCAAAGACCCAGAACTGGAGCAACATCCGCTTTCAGGCAGTGTGCAGCTGGACTGGCCAGCCAACCGCTACAACAGGCTCTGTACAGCCACACTGAAAAACCAGCATCAACTGCATGACCTGTGTTGTCACTGCACTAGCGAGAAAATAAACTGTGCTGCAGGAAGCTGCTGAAGCTGGAATGATCATACAGTGCTTTCAGCAGTATTTTGTAAAGATACATGTTGCAGGACACACTACAAAAAAGAGGTCAGCTTGTTTTTGTAATCAGCATCAGCTCTTACTAGAGGCTTTTTGTGCCCCTACCTTTTCAATTAAAAAATTAATTTAAAACGTGATTTAAGAACTAATCTTGGGGGAAATTAATTTTACACTAATAATGCATTAAGCATATAATAAAAATGTCAGGGGAACAAATCTCAGAGAACTGTTACTGATTAACACACATATAAGGCAGAGGCTTTTTTCTGAAAAACATAAGAGCTTCACAGGATGACACAATCCACACAGAACAACATGTAGGATAAAATTAAACCTTTAAACAAGACAGATGCCACTTCGAGGTCAGAGTTAACTTGGTCTTGAATGTTTTTACTGTCCTCCTCATTCAAAGATTTCACAAATCGCGAGCAGACGTTCATATCAAATCTGTTGGGCAAGATGAATTTCATTCCCATGGCAACACTCTGAGCTGGGCCCTCATCTGTGCCAGGGTCAAGCTGATGCTCCACTTTGATGTCCGGCATGGGTGAGAGGCTGTAGCCAGCAGTGCATTCTTCCACAATTAACTGGGCCCCAATGCCCAAGTTTGTTGAAGATGCCATTGTCTCAGTCACGTAGAAATTTTATGCAAAATGTTTCTTCATTGTTTCTTGCAAAGAGCAGTTCCAGCGAACCAAGGTGCATCTAAAGAGATCTGGGTGTCTGAACAACCTGCAGCTGAACACACATAACCCGGGTTAGCAGCATTCCGGTGAAGCAATGCATAGAAATACATCAAACTTGGCTTAATTTAAACTTACGGCTTTTGGTTTTGACAGTAAAGACCTTGGTGAAATGCCAGTCTTTCTGCTGTCACAAGCTATTGACCAAACCCTTCATTTAAATGTTATCACATGGGTATTTTAGCAAACTTCTGCAGTGAAGACAGTAAGAGATTCATTTAAGTGACACTTCACAGTATTAGTCAGGTTGTCACAAAAGAAACCCACCACAACCGACCCCACGTTTATACCGAGGCAGGAACAAACTATAAGGAGGTGACTTAATTTCCCAAAACCAAAGACAAGTCAAGGGGACTTTATGACGATTTATGTCTCCTCATAACCTGACTAAAATACCTATCGCCCTCCCAGTGCGTGGGAAGATGAAAAATCCCTTTCAGACCGGTGTCAGTAAAACATCCCAGAACACCCGGGGCTCTGCGACAGCACCGCGAGAAGCCTCGCGCCAGCGCCCGGCCGGCAGCGCGGCCTGGCAGGCCCGGGC
>NW_010407611.1:24106-44302 GCF_000710305.1 Buceros rhinoceros silvestris | reverse complement strand
GGTGGGGGTGTAGGTGGCGCCCGGCCCGGGCGCGTCCCCGTTCCCCTCACCCAGCGCCGAGGGACCAACACTGAGCCGGCGGGGGATCGTGGAGCTGCTGCCTGGCTGAGCGTGCTGAGCGGCGCGGCCTGCCGGCTCCCCAGCATTCCCCGCTGTCCAAGGAGAAGGAGCATTGTTTCAGGCGGAAAAAATTGGAAAAACCTGGTGTTTTCCCATCTACGAACATGCTTGTAAAGGAAAAAGGCAAAGGTCCTCAACCCGTGTGAAAAGAGATGTCTCTGCTGACATGGGTGGTTAGTCCTTTCTACCTCACACAGAGTGCCTTAAAAGGGAGCACAAATACTTTCAAGTTATTTTTTGTGCTTCTTAACGACACCTCACAGGATGAAAATTTAAATAAAAGCAACTCTGATTGGGAAACCTTTCAAAATCTTCTAATTAGGGCAGTTCTTTCTGACTTGGGGCTTCTTTTCTTTTTTTTCTTTTTTTTCTTTTTCCCTTTTTATCTTTTTTTTCTCTTTTTAAGGTCAGCTTGTATTATGCATATTTCCACGGATCTAATTCGGTAGCAGAACTGACTTTAAATGACTATGCTAGCTAGAATGTTAATGCACATTATGAATTCTGTTCTTCTCCATAAAGAGCAAGTAAATAAATGAGCAAGCAAGCAAGCGCTCTCGTTGCAAGCGATGCTGCAATCTCTGCTCGAGGTCTACAAGCTCTGCCTACAATGATAGAGCAATGATTAAACATCCTGCAGTGAACATATTGCCTTTCCGCACTCCACTCAAATACAATTTGCTGTGAGGTAGGAATGTAAATCCAACCGCAGAAGCAACTTCGTACTGTTCTCAGCAATGCGGCTGAGTAGTGCACACAGGCAAGTAAAGAGGTCAGTGGTGCTGCAGGTGGATGCTCCCAGGATTGAACGATAAATGTCTGTTCCCTCTACCGTGCAGCCCTACTCTAAATGAAAAAGACTGATTTCACTGCAGAAAGAGGATTTGGAGACTTTAGAATATACATATTTTTGAAAAACAGGACTCAGGCTCCTAAACCATTGGAAATTCATGTTTCCTTGTTTGGACAAAACCAAGAACTAGCAGGGTGAGAATCATACTATTAGTAGAGTACAAACTCTTTGGAAGTGGTTTCGAGACAAATATTTTTAGGATTTATAAACAGCATCCATGCCTCTAGCTGGCTGAATTGGAGCCTGAGTTTATGAAAGAATATAGAGTGGTTACGTATAGAAAGGTATCACTGTTTCCCTCAATTGTATAAAGAACTTTTTCCTTGAAAGGTAACAAATTCATTACATAAGTATGTTGCCATAGTGGAAATCACTTCTTGTAACTCAGCTAGACAATAACAATTAAAGAGCTTATGTAGGTGGATAAACGAGTTTAGTAATTTATTGAGGAATTATATGATGAAG
The DNA here is from genome assembly GCF_000710305.1 of Buceros rhinoceros silvestris. Classification (NCBI taxonomy): domain Eukaryota; kingdom Metazoa; phylum Chordata; class Aves; order Bucerotiformes; family Bucerotidae; genus Buceros; species Buceros rhinoceros. The sequence goes on along the minus strand of NW_010407611.1, from coordinate 42,864 downwards.
AAATCCAAAACTTGGTATTAGTAAAGGCTCCATTACTTTCATTTTGTTCATAGTTTCTATTATTCTTTCATATGATTTTGTATTGTTGGCTTTGAATTAATACAAATACTTTGCAAAATGTTGGTTTCTGCAAATGAGATGTCTCCTAGAAAATCATGACAATCTGTCATTTCTCAAAAAACTATTGTTTATCTACTATAAGAGGAAATCTTTTCTCTTCTACCAGTATTTTTTAAGATTCAGAAATGTAAATTCTTATGTTTAGGCTTGCACTGGGTAAAACACTGGCACTAATTATGAAAAAGAGTGCACAAGGTCTGAGAAATCTGCAGCATTTCGTCTCCATACTGCACAGAAGCAAATATATTACTAAGCCATATAGCAAGCTCTAGTCACTGGTGGTATTTCTGAGTAACTGGTATTCTGAATTTGGTCACAGTTGACAGTTTGAACTCCTCAATGTGTACTGACACTTGTACAGGGTGAAGCTGCTTTTCCAAACAAGAACAAAATCTCTGTGAAATACCTCATAGCACATGATAGCTGGAATTTTGACAGACACACATACCCACAGCAGTGTGTTGAATGTTGTGAATAATGACTGTAAATTGCAACTCTGTTGTGTGGTGTTAAATGCAGAACCTGAAAGCTGGTGGAGTTTTCTCGCATTGAGATTTGAATTTTTTACGTTATACAAATATTCCAGTTGTGTTCTGAGCTGTAACTCTGCAAAGAGATCTCCAAAGCTGCTTATTTTTGCCTTGCAAATATTTGTGTACAAGTAGAACCAATGTCCTTTTCTTTCAAGCTGCCACACAACCCAAATTAGGCAAAGCTTTAATTCATTAACACTTCATTGATGTCTCGTCCTGCCCTCACTATTTAGTATTACTATAGACATTTGCCCAGATATCCATGGCTGTATTTCATCCTAAAAAGCACTCCACTTTTTGGGACACTGTGATTTGTGAGGACAGCAGGTTTAGGGGAGAAAATAACATACCCATAGGATATAAATTTTAAGGCATGCCTTGTTGTTACTCATCTACACTTAAAAATAAGACAAGAAGAGAAATGACCCCAAGTGACAGAGTTGTCTTAGCATCATATTATGCTAGTTTGCATGTTTGCACGGGCAAAAGTGTGCTTTAACTGCTGTCCTGTTGTTATTTATAGGCATGATGACATTTATGTGGCATGATGACACGGTGTTGGTAAAAGTGCCTCTTCTCTGAGACACCTGCATCCACTCTAGGGACATTTTGACGGTGGGCAGCATCACTCCCTGACAACATGCTCTGAACAAGGGCATAGCCGACACATGGAAACTGCTTCAATGTGCTTCATGATTGCAGTCCCTGCTTACTCATGAGACACCACCAGCTCTTTCAAAATTCAGTATGGAGAAGCAGAGATGACATGTGAGTAAAGATTGCACCCATCCAGTGGGTACACTGTTGGAGAAGGAAAGCATGACAAGTGCTACACCACTGATGCCTAAGAAGCCACATTTCTTCCTGTGATTACCCTGTTTCTTTGCAGCTTTGGTGCATCAGGGAAGTGTCTTGTCTCCATGGTATCTCCACCACCTTGCTCTCTCCCCGCAAGCTCATTCTGGGAGGAAATGAACGGTGTTAAACTTCCCCAGCCCCAGCAGGGAAACCCTCAGGAAGTTGGGTCCTCTGTGATGTGGGGCACACTGTGACTCTGAATCACCCTCTCTACCTGCTGAAAAACCGAGATGAGGCCTGTTCCTAGCCTTTCAGCTGAACAAAGTTAGTTTGGCCCTCAGGAATATACTCACACAGGAGTTCATGTTCGCTTGCAGGACCTGGAAGGCACTAATAATGTACAACTTGTCACTTCCTATGCCAAGATGACTGAAAACATTTTTCATGTAGAAGGAAAGGAGCTGATCTCGAACATTGCAGTTTGTCTGAAAAAGCAGGTAAAGAGTTGCTAGATTAAAACCTCGCAAGTTAAATTCAGCCTGAAACTTCAGCATCATAAAAATATGCTTGTTTAGAAAGCACATGATCAATAAAAACATTTTCATTAACCTTAGCATCCCATTGGATTGCTTCCTTTCTTTTTTAAACAGCTCAGTGTACCCCTGTGGTTTCTGAAGGAAAGGCAGGAGGATGCTGTGCTGGTAGCCAAAGGAGTATTGGTAAGACCAACCATGAACAGAAGTGACAGCAACAGATCTATTTAACACACAAAGAATAAGTGGAAGATAAATTGGGGAGTTAAGTTAAACCATCTTGGCCAAACTGTAGGAGCCGTCATGGATGTCATTGTTCCATTCCTCCATGTCAGTGTCCCATACCATTCGAAATATTCCCCAACTGTCGTATCTGCCTGGCCTGTGGGATCTCTTGGATACCCAAAGGTATTTCGAAAGGCTATATGCCTATTTTTAGGCAATGGAACCAAGTACCAGGTGTGAAATTCCCACCAGGAGGGTAATACAGCTGTAGATTAAACCACCCAAACGTAGATGTCCACGTGGAGGTCCCACAGCCTAACAAAGAGATCCCATAGGCAAGCAGCTCCAGGGGAGTCGAAAGGCCAGTACATCTCTACTCAAGGCTAAACTGATTCAGCCGGCCGTGCTGACTAGATCTTTATGTTAAACAAGCTAAAACATCTCACACACTTGTAATCACTTACAAATAGGCACCCCAAGTTTAGCATCTCGCTTCCATGCTGAATCGCACTAGGGAACTCCAGTGCACCTGCAGAGGTCAAAGCTCAAAACAGTTCCTTGGGTGTTATGGCTGTTCTGCAGCATCCCTTGTCCATCCACAGTACCAGCCACCCTCAGCAGAAGGTGCCTCAGCTGTCAGGATGGTGGCTGTGGCCCTGGCCCTCGAGTGAATATGTTGGTGCATGAAAACGTTGCTGAGAAGGATCACATGCAACCAAGTGCTCACAGGAGGAGCAAGTGCTACCGTGAGCATATTCCTCCCCAACACAGCAATCACTCTCACTCCAACTCCCCTTGAGGAGCAACTCTGCAACTGCCTAGAGACAAGTGCCTCCAGCCAGGCTTTCCAAATACACATTTCTCCCTGTACAACACTCAACTCTCCCCTCGTGTCCCTGGGAAATACCCCTATCTATGGGGCAGAGACAACACTTTTCCTCTAAGCAGAGAACTTCAATAAACATATTGCTCTCAAAAATATAATGTCCTTCCCAAGGAAACACAAGTGACTTTTGTGTCAGCTGTCATTCCTTTTGACCATGCATTCCTATCTCTACTGACCAAAGGAAAATCAAAGAAAATGGAAAACCAGTAGTATAAATCTTACCATAAACAGCATTTTTGTTGTCTTTTTAAGCAGTCTTGTGTTCTTGATGAGATCCTTCTGTAAAATATAATGTGCTAGTGTTAATTAACCTAAGCAGAGGAAGGGAGACAGAGTTTTAAGTCTGGTTTCTACAAAACTTAGTAGTAATAAGAAGTAGGATGAGGACTCAGCAAATCTGTGTTCAAACCCAGCCTAGCTACAAAATTCTTCCATAGCAAACTCCTCACACCTCTCTATTCCTTTTTCCCATCTTTACAAAAGGAGTAGCAGCATTACTTTGTCTCTCAGAACTGTAGAGATCATCCAGGTGCTCAGTGATGAAGCTGGTAAAGAAGCATCTATAAATAAAATAAACTTTCCAACTAGTGGTATCAACTTACAGGAACAGATGATTTTAAACTAGTTGCCTTGACATACAGGTTCTCTGTCACTTGGGAGAGGAGTCCTTTTCGGCAGGTGTGCCTTCCCGTAGGTGACTTTTTGCCTTCCACAGTGAAAAGACACAGCAGAACTAAAAAATGCCCAGATCTGAAAATAGAATATGCTTTCATCTTCGCTCCCAAATCTTCGTGCCTCTACAGTCACAGCAGCCTATGAGATACAGCAAGACTGGTTAGATGACAGAGGTTAACCTAATTTTGTTAACCCTCAAAGCAGCTTCTGCACTGAGATGCTCACGTAGATAACCTATTGCTCGTGTGCCGGCTGATCAGTATACTGTGCTTTTTTATACATCTTGCTCCACTTTCAATAAATTTGACCACAATCATCTGTGACGTTTTTCTAAACGATGTCTCCATATTTACCGGCAGCAGGGTCAAGGTTTCCAAGAAAGAAGAACTTCCCTCTCATGTGAGAAGTCTTCTTTCATTTAAGTGGTGGTCAAGTGAGGAAAAAGTAGTTGAGTTGGTTAGTTTGGTTTCATGACAAAGTATACCAAACGTGTGAAATTATTTTTTCGCAAAACCTTATGGCAGCACTTTTTTGAAAGGTAACAACCCAGAGGGAAAAAAAAATCTTTGCTAATTTACCCTAAGGAGCATTAGAAAATCAGTTATCTGTAAGGAAGCTGGACTGCACTGCCTTTAAATCCTCACTGTCCAGTCATTGAGAAGGGTTTTGTTTCAGGGGTACAGCAGCTAGAAGCAAAAGAGTTTGTTGCCTGTTTTAATTAGGGTTTTGCCAGGGCAGGACTTATCCTGTCAGAAGCAGCAGGCTGTTTAGCGTGAAAGGGAGGGCCCCAGGAAGGGCTCTGTTCAAGGACCAGGGCTTGCCTGGCTATCAGATTGTCTCACGTGCCCACTAAGAGCCATGGGCACTGGGAAATAATGTGCAAAGTCCTAGCATACCCACCACAGATGTGGTAAAAGTTAAACCGCAGAGTCAGATGGTCGCTCTTCTACAGAATTGCTCAGAGACTGGACAGTCTGTGTCCCTGGCCTGTTTCTGAGACAGCCAGATACTGAGTCTATCTCAGGTACCACTCCAGACATGCAAGGAACATCACACCAAGGATAGAATTGGAAATGCTGAAGTGACACCAGCAACGTGAGGTTGTTAAGCCAAGGATGTAAGTCAAATGTCAAGACCCCTGAGACAGGCTGAAGTGGGTACACGAAGAGGGAGAAAGCAGTTCTTGGCTCAGCATAGCAGTACTTTGTCTACAGTGATACCATTCTCATTGAAAGTTTAAGGAAGCTCTTGAAATACTTGCCCAGGAGAGGAGTTTTCACTCCTTTAATGTATTAAGAGAAACATAGAGTGCTTAAACAGATCAGAGAAAATTATTTAAATTACAGGCAATACCACTCAAAGGACAATTGAGTTGCCAGAGCAGCGGCAGAGCTGTGCGCCCCTCTATGGCACCAGCAGCACACCCGTGCCAGGGGCGTGAGCTGGCTTTGGGAGGAGGAACGGTGAGATGAGCTGGGTTATAAACTCACCCAGCCCTGATCCCACTGGCCATTTACACAAAGAAAGATGCACACAGCCTCCAGGTCAAACTGGACTCACGTCCATCTTCAAGGATCCCGCCTGTAACAGCTCTGGAGAATGTATTTTACCACAGGACCATCCACACATCCCAGTAGCTTCACCAACACTGAAGTGCTGGTGGGGTCCAGGGACAAAGAGGACAAACAAAGGGAGGAGAGCTTAGACTTTTGGAAAATGGAGATGATGGAGGGAGACCTGAGGCCCTATGTGCATTTTAGTGCTCATTTGAACTGTGGTCTGTGCTTAAACTCTTTAAATGATGTCAGATTTGGCAGATGAGGTGCACCAAGCCTCAGGGTACAAGGTATGACAACAGGAGATTAGCCACTTATTCCTGACTTGTTCCTAGAAGAGGATCTCAGCTGACAGCAAGAGTAGAGTCAGAATGCAAAACTGCCTTGAGTTCCCCAAGGTGTGGTAGCCCTGGTCAACAGTTATCCTCTAAGTGGAATAAACAGGTCATGTAGCCAGTCTGTAAAGGCTTTTCACAAGAAAATCAATAATTTTCAACATCTCTGAAACTTCTGATGTTGCTGGAAAACCCTTGAGCCCACAGGTTTCACTTTGTCTGTTCGGTGAGCTCCTGTCACTATGCTTAGAGGGCTGGCTATAGCAGTGATCCTATTGTTGTGCTGGGCTCTAGAGACCTCTGCACATCAATCAGCAAACACTGTACTGAACTGGTTAACTTTTCAACTGAGTGGTGTAAAGGGTGCAGATGCGTGGTGACCATAATTAAAAACGAATAAATAAATAGGAAAAAAAGCTTTTCTATCCTTTTTGTCATAGAAAGATGGCGGGTAGCATTTAATAGCCGATCCTGTAAAATCAGTTACACTTCCAATTTTTTGATATGCTGACTGAATTACTAGTCAAAGAATAGCCAATATTCTTTAACTTTCTCATCTGTTACTTGTTCAGAGCAAGGATGGTCTTTTATTTTGAGGTCTCATGTAGCACTTTGTACACCGGATTTTAGTGCCACTTTGGCACTCAGGCATGATTATGGTATAAATATATAGAATTCCAAAGGAATGGTATTATTCAGTATTTTAAAGTTATATGAAGCAGAGGAAGAAACTAATTCAGGGATTCCAACCCTTTTAGAAATGAAGACAGAAAAGATCTGCAAAGTTTTGTTGGGTAGTGGAACTGATATATCCAGAGCCAGTCTGAGCACAACAAAACACATCACCAAGCATGTTGACTTTCACGCCTAAACTGGGAACCAGAGGAGATCAAGGAGATGGGGTCTCTCCATAGGGAAAATTTTAGATGTACAGCATCAATGACTACTTAAGGAAAAAAGGAATACTGAAAATGCATGAAAAGTTCATATGTAACATTAATACAAAATGTGTAAAGTTTATGGTCATGAGAATGAACGAAAAAGAAAATAACTGAGAAAATGAATAAGAAAAACTAACAGAGTAGCCAACTTACTAGGGAGTAAAATCTTGCCTGATTTACTCTGGCTAGGGACTAAGTTTCAAAGAAGGCTGGGTGTGACCTATGCTCCACATGAGTGCATGAGACCACCAGCCTGGAGAAGGTCCTTTCTTCAGCATCTTATTGTAAACCATGGAATTATCTTGATCTATATGAGTTCAGTAGATATTATTGATATTAAATTCTCTTTATGTAGAATTGACACATACATCTAACACCACTGCAATGTTCTGTTAGTCCATTTAAGGTAACAGTCATATCTACTGGTTGTTTTGCAGCTTAGTTGGCTTTCTGATCTCCATCCTTGTAAAGCCTCATCTAGTTTCTTAATTCTGAATCTTCTCATCTTTCACATTTTCTGTTTATTTTATTTCCTGTTAGTATAACTAGAACTAAGTTAGTTGTGTACTTCCTATATTACTCATATTTGCTTAGCTGCTGCTAATGTCATGCCACCTCTCAACTCTATTTTCTACTATTTCTTTTGTTTCCTTATCCTGTTTAATTCACTTTGGTCATCTGAAAAATAATAGATCTACATGAAGAACTGCAGTATTTGTGCTCAGAAATGTGATTTGAAGAGTAGCAATGAAGTCTAGTGAGAATTTCCAAAACCTGAGGGTAACAATAACCACTGTAGGACATTAAAAGCTGAGATACCCTAGTGACTCCATTGGAGAGAAGAGTCTGGAGCGGAGCAGCTCCCGGAATCCAAAACCGATTTTTGCAGTTCTCTGAACATGATTATAACAAACCACAGGCTCACAGAAAAGCACAAAATACCCACCAGTGTTTAAACACTGTTTCTTTTAACCTTCTCTTATTACAATCAGAATCTTTGGGGTTGCTCTATATTTTGTACAATTGCTGGACAATTGTGAGCCAATTTTTCAGACACAGGTACCTAAATTACCCATGCAAACTCAGCACATAAGCTCCCAACAATACACTGCCATCAGCTTCAACAGTCATAAAAGGCAGGGGAACAACAGAAGAGCATGAACCAATGGTACTAGCAGCTCCTGCATAAACATTGTACATACGCTGCTCTACTTAGTTAGGAAAAAACCCTACATAACTGAGATTAGGACAGTGTCAAGAAGGCTGAAAACACCGGCTGTCTAGGACCCAGTGTCAGTTTGATGTCTTTCTCATCCCTAACTATGAAATCACTACATTTGTTCCCATGACACACCCACACTACGTCATGCCTGTCCGGGGGCTTCTCAACTGCCCCTAAAACTAAAATTTTGCCTCTTTTACAGACAATAGACACAGTTTAAGTTTTCAAAGCAGTAGTAATTTTTATGGCCAACAATTAACTGCTTTCAAAGAATGCTCAGCAGTCCCTGGATATCCCAAGATGCCTTCCATATGTCTCCAGCTGTGTAATTAAAAATCAGTAATCAGCTCATGGCTAGACAAGGAGCTGAATTTGACATGAAGCTTTTATGTGTATAGCCTTTACTAGTCACATTCTTGTAGGTTTGTGTTTGAGAAAAGAGATTATGAAAGAAAAGATATGAAAAAAAGGTTCACGTTATTCCCATCAACCGGTGATTCAGTCCCCAAGCTCTTTAGAAAACATTCATCTGCTACCACCAAACTCACAATAAGAAATCCCTGTACATGTGCGGTATTACTGCGAGGGTACAGATGGGCTTGGCAACAACGAACTGCTCAGCTTGCCCGTGTAGGCAGGCAGTTATTCCAAACTCTTCATTTTCTCTTCTGACATAGAATAGCGTTCAAGAGTCTGTGGCCTGCTTTTTCTAGTAATTTCATCATGGCTTTATCGAACAGTTGTAGTAAAATTACAAAAGGAAAAAGCAAAGCGGATGGAAACCCAGGCCCAGTTCTGGGGGAGGAGGATGCCCACAGTTGCTAGGCTGGTAGAAGTGGGTCAGTTCACACAGCACCACTCTTTACTTCTCTCCTACCTTTGTGCAACATTTTTCAGTTTTCTCTCTCCTCCTGATTTTTTTTTAAACCCTTTTGCTTGGTTCTCTTTTCAAATTTAATTTTTAAAGATTTTTCCCCTCTGTTCTCTTACCCCAGGACATCTCTGAGAATTTTGGCAATGCCAGCACAGGGTACCCTTACAGCTCTATGAATAATGTCACCTGGCAGCTGGGATAGAAGACTGTGAAGTTGCAGAAACTAGAGCCTCCATCCTGGAGAGATTTCTTGGTGTTGGAAAAGAACATTATTTAAGACATGAATTGAGCAGACTTCTCAGACGCAGCTGTGTCCTGTGAGAAAGAAATGTAATTAAAAATAGTAATGAAATAGAACTTCTGCACCGTATTCAGAAACTGCAGTGATAAGTCAGAACATACAGAGGTGTAAGTAACCAGAAACCAGTGAACAATGTTAGCATTGAATTTTACGGCTGACATGGCCAGCAAAACAAACTACATTAAGAAAAATCTTTATAGTGATCTTTATTGGCAAGAATAGCCTTCCTTAAAAAAAAATGTAGAAAATGTTTGCTTACAGTGTATTTCCAATGTTGGACTGACTGCCACAGAATGGCTGCGACCTCAATTCTCAAGTGGTAGCACCAGAGAAAAAAGCAAAGCAAGCAACAGTGTAGTGGGCAACGAGATGATGTTCCAAAGCATTTTTCCAATGGAGGTGTTACTCTCCCTCCAGTGATTTTAAATCTTCTTGTAATAAAGGTGTTTCCCTCAGTCACGTTTCCCTTGGAAGCAGTCTTCAAGCTCTCTGAAGTCTGTGACCTCCAGTCAGAGGTTGCTGCCATGGTGCCATCTCCCCAGCTTTGGTTCAACAACCCCCTCACATCTCTGGACTTCTCCACTTCCCAGTGCGTATCTGCCTTCTTGCTGAAGAGGTGCTTTCAATGAATCTCATCAATAGGGGCATTTCTTGTGGAAAATTTACTGATTTGATTATCAGATATGATCACGTCTGGCACTTTTTTGCTAAAGAAGATAAAGGAAGCTAAAATAAATTACTCATGAGAGGTTCATTATCCAAAGCATGTGAAATCCTGTGGCACAGGCCACATAAATGAGCAGTAGAGAAGTACCGGAGGGTGGAGTAAAATCTGGGTCTCTTGTTGGCAGTATTTACAAAAAAGAGATTATATTGTAAAGACTCCTTAAAGTTAAGGGAAATTTTTAAGGTTTTTTCCCATTAAAAGAATGGGCAAACTTTGTGTTTACCATCGAAAAGAAAGGATTGCTTATTGCAGTTAGTATAATTAAATCTAAATCAGCAGATATTAATGATGGTTAGATCTAGAAATCAAGGGGGATAATAATGAATTTCATACTTCCTACCTGTTTTGTAATTTATTTTAGAAACTTGGGGGAAAGTAAAATATCGGTTATTTCTAACTTTGGATAGCTTGCTTATCCAAAATTTCACTCTTTAGCCTATTTTTAGGCTTTACTCTTTGCTTAGTCAGTAGCACAACACATAAAAACTTGCACAATGTTTTAAATCATGGTGTTTTAACAAACGGCTTTAAAAGCTTCTTAAGCAAATCAGAAATATACCCTCTCTTAATATTTGTAGATTTAGTAAAGTTTATAGGGAATCCTTATGTGTAAAATGACAGTTAGAGACCTGAGCATTGACTTTACAAACTCCCATACATCCGATTAGTTTTGTACCTGTGACAGAAGTTGAAATCACCTAATGCGCTTGTAGGAGTGAAGTGAAATTAGTTAGAAACTTGTTGATGCTCTCCATATGAAAATAACTGCTTTTCATTTTTTAAAAGATAGAACCATAGTTTCCAGTGATCAACTAATGAAAAATTTGGGGTTTGTTTTTATAGGTTTTGGGGTTTTGTTTTTTGGTTTGGTTTTGTTTTTTTTTTTTTACAATTTAATTTCAGTACTGGGCTTTTCTGTTTTTTAGTTTCAGGTTTTTAGGAGAAAATGAAACACTTACATAGAAAGGCAAAAACATTAATTTATTTACAAAACCCATTTTCTACCAGCAGGGGAAAAAAAAAAAATCGGTGGAAAAAGGCTTCCCATCTAAACCAAAGCTTTGGAGGTATCACTGGCTACCAAAAAATGGGGGAAAAAATCCTTTTCCATCATTCTTCTGATAATTTGATTTGTTACATCAGCAGAAAGAGATCAAATCTATACCAGTCTGTATGGGCTGGGAAAATCCCCTCAGCCTTGATTTTAATGACGTTTTCCCATCTTTAATAAAAATTTTAAGCACCCATTTGCAAAGAACCTTTTTATCAGTCTTCCTGCAAACTTTAGTGAATTTTGACATAACAACAGACACCAAATAACCTGTTCAGGGATTGTAAAACCTTTCATCACATTTCCAGGGTTAGATCAGATTATTTGAAAGCAAGTTTTTTCCACACAGGAATTAATTTCCTTGGGAAGGAGCGTCTTTCTAGCAGATTTCCCTCCATTCATCTTAGCAGTTCGGTAAAGATCGGATTATGTGTTGCCTTGATATTCAGCCAATCTGTATCAAAACTTGCAGGCAAGCCCTGAACAGTATCCCAGGTCTGAAATGTTTGCCCAAACCTCTGAACATGCTGAGGTTTATTTTTACTAATCTGTCGCTTCTGAAAGACAAACGTTATATTTATCATATACTCCCATACCCACACTGCAAAGAACAGGAGATAATTTACCAATCTGCAACCTCTCTCTCGTCTCGGTTCTGATAATGAGGTTACAGCATAAACCTGATCCTCCCAACCAAAACTTTGTACTGCAGCTCTAAGAAATTCTCTGTTTTACTTTCCAGAAGTGTAGAAAAGATGAGTTGCTCCCTTCTTCCTATTTTCAGAGAAACCTCACATTTGTCTCACCTAAAACACATTCTTTATTATTTATTCATTTTCAATGTCACTGGGTTACCTACATAAAGGCAAGCTCGTAACTGCAAGTAATGTAAAGATTACCAATGGAAAACAGTTAAGAAATGAAAAAGTGAATCTAAATTTACATTCTTACTGCCAAAATGTTTCCAAAGTAAAATGGCATAGACAAACCTGCTTGTTTCTGGTTCTTTCTCTTGACAGTAACCTGAACCATGAGCACCATAACACCCTGAAGTCCATGCCATGGAGGTTGGCTATCTGAGCCTGTCCTTATCACCCAGGGCCGATGGAGGGGACCAGGCCTTCAGAGGGGACCTCCCCTCATTTGCCTAACACCTTTGCTGCTGACAGAGCTAGAGACAGGCTCAGCAGGGTCCTGCGGGCACAACCTCAGATTTTGCTAGCTAGTTTTCTGGCACCAAAGCTAGGGCAGATGACTCATACAAGGCTATTATCAAAATGAGGAAAACTTGTGGTGTTCTACCAATTTGCAGGATCAGAGTCTTGGTCACAGATTTTTTTTGTGTGTTTCCAGTCACTGCCCAGAAGTCCTTGTCATGTAACAACTGAATCATTGGCAAATTAAAAATGAGAGCACGATGCCAATGTTGAGCAGCTATCTGTTTTGGAGGCTTCAACCTCACCTGTCATGTTAAACCAGATATTTCATGTGCAGGTAACTGTCTTGCATTTTCTGAGACACACACGGGTGCCATCAAACCAAGATGCTTTCCTAAACTTAATGGAACCTGTTACATACAGAGACAATGATCACTGTTTTGAAGTTGGCTTGCTCATGCCTACAAAATAATAATATTGTTAGCTAAATGCTGTGCCTGACAAACAAATATGCTCCATATTTCAGTTACCAGAGTTAAAATGAGCATCAGAGTTTATAATTCCTAAACCTGGTATTATCTAACTAAAATCTCAGTTATCCCTTTTTTTCTTTTCCTAATAAAATATAAAAAAGAGAGAATCTGAGTTTTCTTCTTCTATTCAGGACTGGCAGGAGTCACCTTATAAAGAATAACTACTAAAGGAGTTGAGAAATTTTAGAGACATATTTAATAGGAAGTATTAATCTAAGACAAAGCCTGAATAGTTTTAGACCAAAACCAACAACAACAAAAAGGCACTGCAATGACAAGCACTGTCCAATCTTTATTTTGGAACCTCTGCTTCCTCAGAAAGTGTCAATACATTGGACTTTCTGGAACAAACCTTTCATCAGAGCGGTCCAATTCATCACTCCCTTCTTAACATCTGTGTTGAAATCTTTGATCTTTTCTTTGCAACATAATTAACTGGATACATGCACAAACTGCAAGCCTGATCTCATACACTTTGAAGTCAAGAGTTGTTTTCTGTCTTCTGTGGGTCAGAATGAGATACGTGATGCCATGCCATGGAGCTCTTACATGTCAAGGCCTAATGCAAAAGACAGATCAGCAAGTCAGTCTTCACAACTGCATAGCTTTTAGACTGTACGGCAGATACATGATTAGCCCACTCCTCTCACAGTTTAATGAACATCATCACCACTTCTTAAAAGGGCTGTAGGAATCGGAAGCAACCCTCCTTTGGAAAACTATAGGTCAAAATGAACCTTAAATTAGCACAATTTTTCAGTTTTTGGTAAAATATCATTTTACATTCCGTCATTAGAAACTAAGGCTAAAATTTCCATTAAAGAACCTTACTCGTTCTTGCAGAAACAACTTTATAATGGTTTCAAGTCAGCTAGTCAAAGACACATTTTTCAGTCTGTTGTTTCAAAATATTTTGATTCATAGTGCCCTGAGAAAAACAGAAATTGTTAGTTTAGAAGATTCACCCTTTCTCTTTATTCAAACCTAGAGAAGAAAAATGGCCTGATCTCTGAAATATTTAATGATGTTCTTTAATCCTTCATACTCAAAAATGTTTACATTTGGAATACATGAGTTTATTTCCTGAAGATAAATGGACAGTTATTCTAAAAAATATTTTTTTATAAAACTTAGAGGAGGAAAGATGTAGGAATTTCTTCTTTTCTAAACCATTCATCAGTGAATTCCAGATTAAATTATAGCAACCGTTATCAGTGAATTTGGCCAGGGATTTAGAATTTAAAGGTTAAACAGAGAGAGTGATTTTCTAGACTTCAGAAGAAATCTTTTCACTTACGTAGTTGTTTAACACTTCTGCTAGTGGCGAAAGTCATACAGTTCATCTGATAAGGTCTGCAGCTGCATGTTAACCAAGAAAAAAGTGTTCCAAAGAGCTGTGTGAAAAAACGTGTTAAGAAACATGTGTAGCCCTAGAAATGCCAGCAGCCTAAGCATAGTTTGTATTTTCTAATTTACCTCACCAAAATAAAACTTTCTAACAGAGTCTTGAATGGCACAGAATCCTGGTCTGGATGCCCTGAGAGGCTGCATTACTTTCCATCCTAAATGATTTTATCTTAGGTAACTTATCATTGGGTAGTGGCCTGCCAAGATACCCTGAGTCCCGCAGAACTACATTGTAGGTTTTTCGTCTTTCCATGGTCACTGCTTTCTTCCTGGCAGCATCATTCATAAGCCTGAGATTGACTAAAATATCTCTGCCAATCCTGCTTCACATTAGCAGGCCAGATCTGCTCCAGATTACACCAATTTTACAAACATCCATCGGGTGTCAATGGTGGCTGTGACTGGAAATATTATCAGGCATTTGCTGTAGTTCAATGCCGTCCGTACCTTCTTCAAAGCAGCTAACTCTTTAGCTAGAGGAGCTTCAAAGCACGGGTTCACATAATCACCAGGTTAGCTTCAGCTCTTGTAATTGTCTAGAGTATACTTCCAGCAGCAAACTGGAAATATCAGCCCTCTGTTATTCTAGGTCACCTGAGGAGTATATATTGAGAGATTGAATATTAAATCTCACAACTGAGTAACACTCCATGCAGAGTGTTTAAGAGATGTTTCCTAAACTGTCACCAATACTTACTCAGCAGGATGTGGAAACTTCTACACGTGCTTTGGCTTGCTCTGTCTTCACAATGTGAAGTTTCAGAGGTAGTTTAAATGTTTTATAATTATCTATGTAGCAAAAAGTGTGCCTGTTCTGGTCATCAAAGGGGAGAAATTGGTGGGGCGGGGGGGAAAAGGCGAATTTGGCAGTAAGCTGCTCTGTCAGTTTTTGCTCAGGAAGAGGTCCTCCAGCCTCTATGATGGAGGTGTCCTCAATGAAGGATGTGGTGCAGGTGCCTTCCCTAGCAATGCTACATTGAGGACCTGTAAAAATTACAAATAGTCCATGACTTGAAGGCTGGGTGAGGAAAGCAAAATAGGGCAATGGAAATTAAATTTGTGTGAACAACAGAGTTTCTCTTTGGTGACCCAACTGAAAAAGTTAAACCAAAAAAATTCATTTTGGGTCAGCCGAGAGCAATTCTCCAACTCAAAGTGAAAAAGCTTGGTTTGCTTTCAAATATCTTTTCAACCTTTGAAAAATGTACATAAAATCCTAAACCAAAACACTATTTTGAAGAATAAAACTGAAATATTTTCCTTAGAAAATGTCAGAATGAAACATTTCAGCATGATTTTTCTTTTTTGATCTGTAACTATTGACTGAATTGGAACTTAGCTTGCCTGACTGAAAGTACCTCTTTATTTTATTTTGGTCAATAATAGTTTGTCCCAGACATTTCCCCTGGTTTTAAGGGAAACCTCCTCCAACTTCTACTTCCTTTGTCTGTTCAAAACTGTCAAATCTTCATCACCCACCATCATTCACATACCCACAAGTCATATGTGCTCAGCAAGAAAACCTATGAAGGAAATTCTGCAAAGATTTTGTGTGGCATTTCCAGGGCTCCAGCTCACGAGGTTTCCAGGATGGTTTTCCAGCTGGCGGTTTTCAAGGTTGGAGAAGTTAATAAATAGCCAGCTTTGGTTTTACATTCTTGTGGACAAATGGATTTTCATTTTTCATCTGGGATTAGCCCGTGTGTAAAGCTTGAGAGATTGATTTCACATTGCTGGGTAAGGCAGCTCAACAATGACAATGTGGAAGAGGCCTAAAGGAAGTAGAAGGAAATAAGTTAATTATCCATTGGTAAAGAGATATCCACAAGGAACAGCCTGTGTATGGTTCATGGTCTAGTCTCTATTTATAATCAAGGAAGGAAACAGGTACTTTTGGAGCACAGTCATATTATTCTGTCCAAAGGCACAATCTTTATAAACCTCTAATGTATATCAGATGAACGACACCTGAATAATTCCTGTTACCCCCCACTGACTCTAAAGGGAGCCAAGTGTAATTTGGGGATAGACTGCGTCTGTCCAAGGTCAGTGAGATGAGTTCCCCGTTCGATGCTTAACCTCCCTCCCTCTGCCATCAGCTGTTACAAGTTTGAGTGATAACAGAAAGGATGTCAGCCAACAGTTCTTGACAACATAATTGCTTGTTCCACAAAGAAAAAAAATACATCCTACCAACCATAGAAACGGTTAAACCCCAATGCTGTGATATGGCACCAAAGCCTGGATGGTTGTCACTGTTGGGTCACTTCTGCCTTGACTGTGAACAGGCATGTAATTCTTATGTTGTGAGATGCAAATGAGAGTGTGGAGCAAAGTAAACCCGGTTGATTGCATCTAGTTTGACAGTTAACAGGCATTCATCCCCTAGATGGATGGTATGGTCTTCTAGATATCCTTTTTGCATGCATTTTTGTATTTGAACATTCCTGATATGCTGTGTTTGAAAAACTTCACTCCCCTCACCTGCACTGCAACCCTGAGTCCTTTACTTGAGGCCATTCATAGTTCGGGGTTTTTTTTAGATGTGAACAGAATGCCTATTGCTGTGATGAAGAAACAGTAAAAACTTGCTCAAGAAGTTTTCAGCAGTTGCTGACAATCCACTGATACATATTTCTTCTGGGTTTCCCACTATTTAGGCGAATTTCACTTCTTCAACCTTGGTCCAGCCACCAATATCCCTGGCTGCACTGGAGCAACTCCTCTGTCTTTGCCCAGTGGGCATTGCTCAAGGACATGATCACGATACATTAAATCACACCACACTGACTTAGGTTTTTTTTTTCTGTCTGAGAGCTTGCACCGCAAGTAGGCACCAAGCACTTCTCTTCTGAGTGCTCCCAAATCCCTGATGCTGTGGAGCACCATCTGTGCTCAACATGCCTACGGGGCAGTGAGAACACAGCACTCTGAGTTTGTAGTAGGAACTGCTGCCTCACTGTCACCATCTCATCTGACCCAAGGACAACAGTTTGGGAATTTTCTGCAGCAGCTAGTCAAGATGGGATCTTGTTTAGGGGCGTGCTGAGGCAGAATCAATGAATCAAACCAGTGACTCTCATGAGCGATGCTATTTTTCCCACCACCCCCTACAAGAAAGGGTGACCCACATGCTCCCTACTAAGGTCTGGCCTGTGATAAGTTGAACTTGCAGCCTTACAGTGAAGAAGCATGCTCCCATATCGAGCCTGCATCCTTTCTGGATACAAAAATACAGCCACTGGCACAGGAGCCCCAGAGGTGCAGTATGTGTCACCTTCCTTGTGTTTAAGAGATAAATGCTCTGTAAATGGCCCGGAGCCTGCATCCTTTCTGGATAAAAAAATCCAGCCACTGGCACAGGAGCCCCAGAGGTGCAGTATGTGTCACCTTCCTTGTGTTTAAGAGATAAATGCTCTGTAAATGGCCCTATTTGAGGATCAAAATATTTATTATAATAAATTAATGAGTAAGCATTTATAAAACAATTCGTCAGCATATAAATATCACACAGCAGTTTTAATTTCATAGTTCACTTAAAACCCTCTGGTACAGCCTCATAAATACATTTCCTTGGATAATTTTCAATTAATCTGTATAAATAAAAGTACTGTATAATTATTACCTTAAAATAAGTTACCATTAAATATGAATGATAAAAATTATTTCTGAATTAGTCTGAAATACAAACTTTTCAGTTAAAGGTCAGAAGGGGGCAACATATGCAAGAGAGATTTCCAAGTAAAAGGTTCGAAACACCCTGGTAAGGTACCTCTGACTACCTTGACCAAAGCTCGTTCACAGGTGTCGAATCTCAGCATATAAAATACAGAAACGGTTGCCTTTTTCCTGTGGAGATGAGGATGGCAGGAGCATGCCTTTGAAAATAACTAATGCCCTGTGTCGAAATGGAGCTGCAAACACTGTCCCAGGGTTTTAGTTTTCAAAGAAGACAGCAATATGCTGTCTTCTTTCTGCCACTTAATTTGCTATTTTTGGCACAAGTGAAAAATATACTGCACGTACGGGTGGGGATTTTTTCTGCAATAGTTAATCAGTTTGAGTTATAACAAGAGTTTTTCAGAGACATCTCTTCAAGGTGATCTGAAATTCTTTCAGTTTTTCTTCTTGCTCCCTCCTTTCTTCGGTTCATCAGTACAGGCATTTTCTATGTAGTCAAAGAGTAAATCCAGTTCTCCAATGGCTTTAGTCTTTCCATTCTCTCCCAACTAGAAATGAGCAGAATATAAGTTTCAGCATCCGATTATTTCTCAGAAAATTGAAAACAGGCTTGTCACAGAAAGTGGATTGAGAACTGACTCTCCTTATTCTCTCAAGTAGTTCTGTTAGAGTCATTATACCAGAAGATATAAACTAGCTCACTCAAATCCAGTCTAGCATAAACAGCATATACCTGCAACCTGACTTCTGAAGGTTTTAATCACCACAACATGTGCAGAGAGTTAACAGGACGAGTGAAGGAGTGCTGGAAGTGGAAACATCACTAATCCTCTCTTTAATACCCCTGCAGGCTTCGCCTCCTAAATAATCTCCAGAGTTTGTTTCATAATCAAGCCAGTCTTAATCCAAGTAAATGACTGGGGTTTGGAACTGCTCTTTTTAAATGTTTTGGGGAAAATGTACCTGTTTCATTTTGCTTTTCATTTCTTCCAGGTTCTTTTCAATGTGCTCTCTGTTTCCTGAGAATTTCTAAAAAAAAATGAAAACATCCAGGCATAACATTGACGCTGTATGAACAATGTGCTTTTGTTTTTCTTTTTCAAACCTTTCTATCAACCTCGAGTTTGATATCTTTGATCTGAGGTTTCCTTTCATGTCACTGCCTCTTGCTGCTGTTTGCAGCATTCTGAGATTCAGGAGCAG
>NW_010407611.1:0-23930 GCF_000710305.1 Buceros rhinoceros silvestris | reverse complement strand
GGGAAAGAGACCCAATGCTACTCACACATCTGCTCAGCTCCGAGGTCAGGGATGCCAAGAACTGTGCCACCTCCTCAGCATACGGGTACTTGTCCTTAGCCTCAGTGAGAAGAACATCTTTCACGATGATCTCCACAATCCTCTTCATCATGTAGCAGCGGTTGTTTTCCTATGTATGCAAATAAGAGGTCACATTAAATCATGG
This sequence comes from Buceros rhinoceros silvestris, assembly GCF_000710305.1. Taxonomy (NCBI): domain Eukaryota; kingdom Metazoa; phylum Chordata; class Aves; order Bucerotiformes; family Bucerotidae; genus Buceros; species Buceros rhinoceros. The sequence continues at coordinate 23,725 of NW_010407611.1, read as the reverse complement.
CAAGAGATCAACGAGTGCTGCAGAAGGTTGCAAAGAGCAGCCTCCTGGTGCAAGACTTACCCTGATGTTAATGTAGAGCTGCTGCCCAATGAGCCTGTTGTCTGTGTCCTGGTCTGAGACCCTGGCCTGAGAAGAAAAAAAAAGGAAATGTCAGGAAAGATGGGAACCTTACCTAAAAATTAATGATACACCCTAAGGTTTTAAACAATAATAGTGTAGGGAGTGGATACCATAGACAGCTTGTTACTGGTCGATAAGCCTGGACATTTGTCTATTTCTCCCCTTAACCGGGTAAGATTCAATGTCAGTATCACTGGGAAATAAATAAGCAGAAGTATGAAATCCTGTCCCCCTCCTAAACATCAGATGCCATAGCGGTTACGATGACTAAACCAGATGCCGCAGGTGGCCGACCTCACGGCGGCCCACAGCGCTGCTGGGAGGTGCTGCAGCACTCAGTGGCGTACACCGGGGGACCCAGCCACGGTAAGAGCAGAGCCGAGGAACCCGCCCCAGCGGACCACTGTAAGATGCCTGAGGAGCTGCCTGGCCACGGCCGGAGTCACAGGCAGGCCCAGCTCCAGATGAACTGGGCAAATAGAGAAATTTAAGCTCATGTTTCACGGTTGTCCACATCTAGCAGCAGCTGCTCAAGAGAAGCTGTGCTGTGCCGGGGGCTGCCTCTCCCCTGGGGAGCCAGAGGAGGAGAGGCAGCAGCTTCCCCCGGCTACACAACCAGCGGGAAACAGACCCGCGCCACCTACCCAAGCTCTGCCTTACTGCAAATGCACATTTTTTCTGGAGAAAGGCGTGAGAGAGAGAGAGGAATGCTGAAGGTCAGAAGCCAGAGCACCGGCAGAAGAGGTGGTCCTCAGATCCCACCTTGAAGGACACATGGGTTACTGTACCATTTTAGCCAAGGTGTAGGTACGATTCCTGATGTAGGGCTGCTGGAAGTTGACCTTCCTGAGCCTGCAGGCATGATGAGTGGTAGAAGCCACCCCTACCCCCCTCAGGGGCAGAGGGCTTGTGAGGAGAAGAGGGAGACAGCAACAGCAGCAGAAGAAGACCCATCCTGAGAAGCTGACGGTCAAGGTCCGCAGTGAGGCCATGGCTCACGATCCAAAGTCGTCTTTCCCAGCAGGTTGCAGCTACAGCACTCAGCCCTGATGAGAGAGAGTAGCGTTAGCATCAGGCAGAGTGGGCAAGGCAAAGTGGGAGAGGCACGAAGGCTGCAAGCCTTACCTTTGCTGTGATTCTCGATGTGCTCTGCAGGAGGTAAGGTGCACCTTATATAGGGCCACCAACATCTCTCTCAGCTTTTTTTTTTCGGGGGTACTGGTGGTGAAATAAAAATGACATCAGCAAGTCTCTTACTTTCCAGTATCCTCTTCTGAGAACTACCTAACCACTACAAAACCCACAAATACAACTTCAAGGCCATTGTACTCTTTAGTTTCTTATAAAATAAACCCAAATTTTAATGCAGGACAAAGCGGGGGCTTTTAGTGGGGCAGGAATCCTGAATTCTTTTTGCATAAAAATATTTGGTAAGTTTAGGGGTTTGCGCCTCCTGTCCTGATTGTCACACACTAATTGGTTTGGCCATTTGATGGCAGATAATGTAACTTCTATGGACTTTTGTTCACCTTCTGTAGTAAAAACCTGGTGTTCTGCTGCTGCTGACCAGTATACAGAGGTGGTCAGAGACTGCACCAGACCCAAAGCACTGAACAACTATGGTTCCTGCCCTGCAAACACCCTTTATCACATCGTGGCCCCCACCGGAGTCATTGGCCATCTGCCTATCACTGTGCAATCCTCTCTGAGAGGTCAGGAGCTGTGTAAGATCAACACTGTATTTATCACATCGCTGATCTCTAAATCCCCATTTTCCAAAAAAATTATCCATGTTCCAGGCTGTAACCTGGTGTAATGACCAGAGCTGTGGTCATGCACTTACTTGTGCAGGTTATTTCCATGTTCCTGACTCCGTTCTGCTAACTTAAAGGCAGTGCTGTACCTTCAGTCTGAAATACTACGCAGGGCACTAAAGGGAAACTGAGACTATCTGCAACCCAGCTGTAGGCAGTAACGTGTGAGGACACAGAACTGGTGCAAATGCAAACTCCTGGTTTCCTAATACCCTCAAGGCACACAGGTGACAAACATGCAAAATTGGTCCTGGAAAAATAAGGCTCCAGCTCTGCCTCTGAGTGTAAACAGGGGCATCTTTGGGGCTGGGCTTCACCCCTTGGGGCTGAGGTTCTCAGGACAAGAGCCATAATCGGCCTTACCCTATGGGCTGAAATGTCCAGCTCTTTTCCTTATACCTGAAAGGAAGCAGTTAAGTGCGGGCTGGCATGAGTTTTACTCTTTAGCCTCCCCTCATGGATCCACAGCACAAATTTATCTTTCCTTGCCTCAGTCCTGCCTCAGTTACCTGCCATATCAGCTCTGCACAGCTCTGTGCCCTTGAAGCTGCACACCCCCACCCTGGAACCATCAGCACCACATCCCTTTCTGTGCCCCTCTCAGGTACCTGTTCCCACACCCAGCCTCCAACAGCATCCTGACTGCAGCAGGCAGCAGCAACCAAATCTGGACCCAGGATGTCAACAACCTGGTTCACACCCCACATGTACCACAAAGCTATTCTAGAACATGTTTATAGACACTTTTCCGTAATTTTTTCATTTGCCAGACTAACGGGCCCAGTGGGGGAGCAAGTTAATGAGAAGATGGGAAGCTGAGTTACACTTAGCCAAAAGGCAGACATTTAAGACCGAACTGGGAGTACACCAGACAGGGAGGATGTTTTGAAGGACTGGCCTCCCCTGAAGTGCATTCCCATGAACTCCTCCCCAGGTGTTAAACACAGTCCAATAAACAACATCCGCTTCTAACTGAGGTTTCTTGCACTCTCCACCAGCTCCACCAGCTCAAACTCATCTGTTTGAGACTTCTCGAACTCAGAACAAAAGCTGTGAACGAACATTCAGACCCTCCCTGCTTCAGACCCCCTGCCCTTCTGCCCATCTGGCAGATCTCGCCTCTCCACCCCTTTGGTCACTTTTGTCAGACACAGTCAGCTTGCCTGACCTCTTCTTGTGGCTCTAATCCCATGGAAAGAGTTCGTGACCTGGGTGAGTAGGTGCTGTGCCGCTTAGATCTGTTCAAACTACTGTGAGGAGCCCACCTCGTCCCAAGCTTCCCACACCTCCCAATGGATATTTAAACAACATCAGGCAGAGGGATGAGGAATTAGACGCTGAATCTTTTTTCTGCCCTCTTTTATGCAGCTGTTACAGGATCTCTTCTGCATTGGAAACCTTTACACAGGGACATACCTATTTTCATAGCAAATGCTAAGTTAGATTTTATAAAGCTCTCTTCCTCCCATCGATATTTTAGCCATCTCTCTCAGTCATACTGCTTTTTTGGCTGTGCCATGATGTCCTCCTTCAGAGGCTTTAAAAAACCCTGTGTTTCAATTGTTCAGTTTACCTCCCTACCTCTGGTACTTTATTTTTCAGACACTGAAATACTGAGATGTATATTGTAATTTCATTGATTTTTGTTTCACAAATTCTCTTTTTATAACATTCCTAAAGCCTTTGCTTTATTTAACCTTTTGTTTGCAGCTGTGAGTTATAACAACCTATCTTCCATCCCCTCTAGCTTGCTCTCAGTATGGTCCAAGCCCAAAAACGAATGCCCAAAATCTTGCTGGACACTAACTTTAGCAGACTGTGCGATACCTGTCCTTATCAGTCCACTCCTGGACTCTTCCCAACCACTTTCCACCAGATTACTGCTGGTCCTGGATGTACCACCGAGTTATGGTGTAACCACAGTCGTGGCTGCATTTATTCTCTGTATCATGTCAAGAGAATTCCTCCAGAAGCAGACATGCCTCCTTTTCCCAGACCTGCTATTTCTATCATGAGATTGCATTGAACTGGGATGTGACTAGTCGCTGCTATCACCTCTTTCGACTACCTCACCACACCCTGGATGGGAAATACACATCCAGCACTACACCCTATGGAAAGATGGGGCTAAAAACCTGCACTGCCACTGCACCTTACTCCAGTCCTCAGATGAAGTCCAGAGAGGGAGAATGGAATCACAAGGTTTTCTGCTACAGCTAAGAAAGAATTTCTCATTCTTCTTGTTTGAGGAGGAAATACAATAAACTTCTGAAAAATAAGGTCTTGAGCCAGCACTGAAGGTGAACCTCAGGGAAACTGCTTATTTAGACACCTCTCTCCAAACAGGCTGCTCTGAGCTGTAGAGCTGACAGAAGAGATTAGTAGAAGGAAAACTGTCATTTAATTTAAAATGTGGTACCCTGGATGAAGCTATCACTGGAGGGGTCTTACTTTGGGGAGAAAGAATAAAGTAGTGAAAGTGCATCTGAAGAACATTTCTCAAAAGAGTGGCCTTTCTCACTGATTCTTTCCTGTATTAACATTGTCAAGTATTCTAGCAAGTGGTGTACTTAGGTGGTAATTTAGCAATTTCTCTTTGAGCCTGAACTACTGATGTCTTATGATGCATGATAGTACCAGGCTTTTCTTTATAAAACAAACAAAAATGAACCCCAGAAAAGACCTCTCCAAGCTTGGAGAGTGAGGGGCAGAGGGAGACAAGAGTATGGGGGAAAACAGTAATTTTCCTTCTTATTTTTATTACTTTTTCTAGGTTTAATTGCATTTTTACTGTTTAAGGCTAGTAACATCAAAATACAAAATTCTTACAAGAAAACATACCTGCTATGCTTTTATTTTAACTAAAAACTACCAAAGACCTCTAAACTTCTATAAAGCACCCTCCGCATTGATTTTTAAGTATAATTAATGCAAAAAATGATTTTGACATTGTTCACAGATATATTTTTCCCCTGGTGCCATCCCAAGAGTTAAATGTCTATCCTTAATTGCTGACCTCACCAATAAACTTTTGAAGTCTAATTACATGGAGTTTCCCTAATTCATTAAGAAACCATAGTGGTTGAATATTCTCGACAATGACTTCTTGACCCATATTGTAGACAGAGGGGTTTCTGAGGAGGACTGGAACTCTACATCATGTCTGCCTCAAAAGCCACAGACATTTCCTTCATACTTTGAACGAGGCCACAGGTGAATAACCAATACTGTACTTTGATGTGTTATGTACCACCACCAGCACGCTGGCATGCGGGAATTTTCTTCACCTTTAATAACTTCTGAGATTATATTGCATTATTAGAGAAATCCTCAGGATCAGTCATGGGGCTAGAAACTTTGTCAAGAGCTGGCATGAGGAAGAGTGAGCCTGTGCATCGTCCTCTTGGGTCTTTCACCTGGCGATGAAATTCTTTCCCACTTAAACATCTGTTTGAATCGTCCACAGGTCACACACTGCCTAAAACTGAACATGCCATCTTTATGGAGACATCCTCGACTTTCAGGTTACACTCATCTCCTTCCTTTTGCTCCAGCTCATTTGTGAGCTAGCTCATTGCATTTTATCTCAGTTCTTCTCTGCTGCCTACACTTTCAAGCTTGAAAAGATTAAAGCAGACTTTAAATGTTTCAGCTCAAGCTCTAGTGGAGCCTTATTTTAGTCAGCTCTCTGCCCAGCAATGAAAACAGCAGTAATGGAAGTGATTCTTCATTATAAAACTTGAAAATAAGCTTTTCTGTAATTCAGCCACTCATTATGGAAACAACCTAGCCCAAAGACACGTGTCTTCTGGGCACGGCCATTAAGGAGGGCAGAAGCTATTTTTTTCTTATGGAGTAAATAATGTCAACAAGGAGAATGGGAGAAGACATACAGCACCTGATGGTCGTATTTTCGCTTTAGTCATGATAGGTTTAATGTTGTGTAAGATACCATGAATGTTTCAGAAGGAGGAATAGTAGTGTTACTAAGATTGCTTAGCCTGGGAAAGGCTCTTGTCAGGCTCTTGACTTCGGGAAAAGCTCTCGTCAGATCTCAGTGCAGACACTGCTGACTCAGGCTTTCTGCAGAGGATGTGCAATTCCCCTACCTCCCCTGACCGTAACACTTGTGTTAAGCAGCGAGTAACACATTTCCTCTGGCAGTAACACTTTTGCTTATACATCTGAAATTTCATCAAACACTTTTATTTCTGACCTTCCCTTGGTTCTGTTACATATTTCTGGGTCTCCTAAGTATAAGATGCTATATAATAAACATCATAAAACTGGTATTTCATATCATAAAAAGTCTAAGTGGAAGGAAAGTAATAGCTCGTTGTGGTCTCCATTTTGAATTACAGTCTGGGACAAAAAAACCCTCTTGGTTTAAATAACTTTATTTTCACTTCAGAAACATAGATGTAGTTGGAGATCCAAGAGAAAACCACCCAGAGACACATTGAGACAACACTATACAGCTGCTACCAACTTTATTACTGCTATCCCAGGACCACTGACGTGGTAACTTTTATTGCAGTACCAGGAGGATTGAGTGATTAATATGAAAGAAGAAAAAAAAAAATCAAAAACCAGTGTTCATGGCAGTGCAAAAGATGTTAGCCCAGTGGTCCTGCCCCTGCAGACAACTGCTGCCAACATCACTAAAGCATAAACAAATGTTTTAGTAAGACTTGCCCATAGGAGCCATCACTCAGCTCATGCAGACGGGACAAAAAAGAATTCAGGCCGTCTCCGCGCACATAGCCTCATGCCACCACAGGCACCATTGTTAACCCTTCCACCAGATGGCTATTTCTTTTAATTCAGAGTGTAAAGTCACACATGTATTATGACACTGTCACTTTATATAGTGACCTACATACATCCAGCCACGTCTTGCAAACAGTCAGATCAGGTGAACTGAAACTTCTGTGCTTCCTGTTAATGTGGTGTGGTTGCACAGCAGTGACTCGGTGACATGGCAAAGTGGAATTACTGACATAGTGTATCTCAAAGAAAACCACTCTAACTGGGAACAGAATTTTGAAAGCTGGTTTATAATTCAAAATTCCGTGACAAACAGTTTCTCAGATTAAGAAATAGCTCCAGCATTATGCACCTTGGTTTACCATCGGTTTTATCACATAATGAATCCACACCACCTTGAGTCATTAAATAAATCATGTTTCCCTTCAAAGTGGCTTTAAGGTGAAGTACTTGCGCCCAGATGCTGCCCATAACCACTACTTCCACCAAGGCTCTGAGCCTCACCTTCTAAAGGTGAACTCCTGGCCGCTCAGTTATCCTGTATAACAGGGCTGCTTGAGAAGGGGGTGACAGTTCCCATATTGTTAACGGTAGTCAGAGGTTAGTATCCGTCCCTAGGAAGTCAACAGTCCATGCACCAGCCCTTCCCCAGCTGAAGGTTATGCTATTGCCCATCTCCCAGGAGAGCCTCTGAGTCACTGAGCTTTCCTGTTGGAGTGGGACTATTGTCAAGAAAGTGAGATTTATGGGGCCAAAAGGAGACCAAACAAAATAGCTACAGCCTAGCAATTAGGATGCTGTTTTCCTGGGTTATCTGTTTTTAGCCACATCACGTAAGCCAAAATACGTAAATAGGCTGGAGTCAGCTTCCCACTGGAAACACAAAAAGCACGCTCCTCATGAGAGCACTATTCTGGGAACCCATAGACCCACTTCAACCAGGGGACACCAAGCCTCAGCAGGTTTCCCCAGCCCCACAAGAGACATGGGGGTGAGAGCTGGGCACCTGGCTCTTCAGAACAGGGTGCATCTGCAGGTGCCCGCACATGTGTGTCACACTCAAAGTGACCAGAAAGGGACCTAGGAAGGGAGAAACACAGAATTCCAGGCTTTCTGAATCCTGCCAGCCATTCCTATTTTGCTTCAAGTCTTCAAGCAGATTCTTTGGAGACACTCCAACACATGAAAGTATTAAACAAAGTCACCTTGAACAAAACCTATTTCTTTACTATGTATATACACACGTATGTATATGCATACTCAGACACATATACAATATGTGTGTGTAACAGATGTAAACACAGTTTAAAGGAAAAGCTTTGGGACCCACTCAAAGCCTGCACACGTCACTGCCTTAGTTACCTCAGGAAAGGTAAGCTGGGGTAAATGTGAATCAGTCACATTTACCAAGCTGATGAGTGCTTACCAGAAAACTTCATCAAAACCTCTGAAGGAAGTGGGGAGCGAGAAGCTTCAGTTGTCCTTTTCTCCTCCATTGAAGAACTGTCTGCACTAAGGAGGATTTGCTGCCATGACTGTACCACCCAGCTCCCCTTGGAAAGATAAAGATCATGCCAGCAAATGAGTGCTTTTGCTCTTACTCTTTTATTCCAGCCCCATGAATGGAATAAACTGATCCAACAAAAGGTGTGCAAGCTATAAACACTATCAGGCCTTGCTCGCCTTCCCAAAGGACTGCCAGTCTCCAGGTGAATCTTGTGCAGTTCTCAGTCCTCCACCCTAACAAGATGCCGCAGGACCACCGAGCGCTATCCTTCAGAGCTTCCCAAGACTCTTCCCATACGCGGCAGGTTCAGCACGCCAAGTTCAGGTCTGTTAGGCAGGGCTCCGTCGCTCCACAAACTTCTCTAGAACACAGCCTGCCAAACAGAAACCTCACAAATTCAGCTCACACCCAACACAGCTGAACTGTAGTAAATACCAGAATATTTATGAAGCTCATTCACATCTTAATAAGGAACTCCAGATATACTTCTTCAACACAGTATTAAACTCAGATCAAAAAGCAAAACAAAACTTGGATTTCTATGAAACTGGAGTTTTCTGGTTAGCTACCATCCACTATCCTCTCTCTAGCTTTTGCTCTGTGATGACTGCTGTGTAACACTTTGGCTTTGCTCTGCATTGAAACCCAGTGACAAAGAGCTGACTGCACCTGAAAGAGTTAACTGCAGCTCCACTGCCCTCCCCACTCTTCCCAAGGCTCCTGTCTGCAAAAGTTTTGAATAACTCCTGGAATCAGGACATTAATTTAGGTCACTTCACATGTAAGTTACCATTTGGCTCATTTTGTGTATCATACGTCTGTGTGCATCTGTGTAATGGAACACTTTTGTTTGAGGCTACGCTAAAAGTTTTGCCAACAAGGGCACAGCAAAACTTCCACTTGCATCAGATGGTCATGGGGCTCTTTGCTGACAAATTTTACCAGACAGTAAGAACTGCTCCGATACCAGAACATTAGCTCAGCCTTGCAGAACAGGCAGATGTAATGAAGTAAAACAGCATTATGCAAATAGGCACTCTAAATTGTTCAAAGCAGCTGTGCTTCCTGCCCCATCTTCAAGTACCAGTGACCATGCTCGTCAAGCATTACGGATAGCATTTGCAAACCCCTTTTTCTTCCACTGCTATCTGGCAGAAAGCAATGACACCAAGAGTCAGATACGGAAAACATCTTAGTACCTGGACTTGAAGAATTTGTGAGTGAAGGTGAAAGCTGGTGGCTGGTAAGTAACTCCACTTCCTTTCACCTTTCTGCAACATAGACTGGGTTTCATCCTGCAGCCCTTAGGTCCAGAGGCAGGACGCAGCCTACCTGCAAGGCACTGGTGAAGGCAAACGTGTTTTCAGGAGGTTGTTACTTTACTACATAAGGATCCGTATGCGCACTACAGAAGACATGGATCTATTCATCAAAAAAGGCTGAAAAATCCCCATACAACAACAAACCCCTAGTGACTTAAGTATCACAGGAAGACCCCCGGGCGACCTTGGGACTTAAGCCAGACTGTATGTCCCACAAGCACGCTTTGTTGCCTAAGCCTTCCTTAAAAGCCATCTAGCTCTGATGGCTAAAGAAACTTGACTGTTTACATTTGTAAGGTTAATGACATTTATATTCTTTACATTACGGTTCACAACTCGCCTCAGTGAGGCATTAAAATTTGAAAGCACAACAAGCTATTATTGCAAAACTAATGCATTTTAGCAGGATTTTTTTAAATTGGGATTAGCCGCAATGCCAGATGTCCTCCCAAACTTCCCTGCAGAGCTGGGTAGTCCCAACAAATTCTCAAACTGCTCAATTCAGGGTTTCAGGGATAATTCCAGTATTTTAAGTAGAGCGTTTTAAATGCACTGCAAACTGAGACTGTGAAAAGAATGAAAGCCCAAAGCCACAAAAACATACAAGTGCCTAAATACTACCTTGCTGCTACTGTAAGCATTTAGCTAAATCCTCAAAACCCTCCTCATGCCCAGGGGCAACCAAACCTCCCTGGAGGGATTGCCTAAGTGCTGAGAAAGATGCTTCACCTCTTCTGCTGAAGTCATTCCACAAGTGATTTGGCCAGAGAGCGGAAGAGCAGGATACTAGAGCAAGCACAGCTTTGGGAACAGGGAGATCTTTGTTTCAACCCGTAGGCCACTAACCATTCTTATCGAAAAAAAGACTTAGCAGAAGAAATTCAGAGCTGGCTTCTCATTCCCACAGCCAGGCAACAGGCTTATGATCTGGCAAGGCGGGAAGTTTTTGAGAAGAGACAGACTGGCATCAAGTCTGCTCTTTGTGGGCTTGCTGGGGGAACGCTTTATTGGCAGTAATACTGGGTAAAGGACAGCCTTTCCCCAGCTGGCAGCAGTCAGTGAGGAAGAACCAGGTTATTTACTTGTAGAGGTGGTTGAGAGCTGTGAAGCCCCGTTAGTAAGGTTCACCCAGCAGGTATACCCCACCTGGGAACAGCAGCTGCAGATACTCAACACTTGCTGACTGGGTCCATTATTAATGTGCTGGTTTTGAAAATATTGACCTTAAGTTGACAAGCTCCCAAAGTTGTTTATTCCTTAGACTGACCTCCTATTGGCAACCGCCCTCCTTCTTGTTTATCTACTTGGTCTCTCCACTTCAAGGCTTCTAAGATTTCCTTGACAGAAAACAATGCACATTCACTGTACAGCACGCACTTGTGATTATTAATAAAGGGAGCACTTTTGAACCTTTTTTCCATGTTCAGCTTGCTGGAAAACACAACAGGAAAACATATTTGAAAGCTGGAAAAACAAACCAAAACCCCCTCTTGAACTAGATAAACAGCAACAGCAGAAAGCAGGCATGAAGTATTTTATGTCTACCTTGAAGTCCACAGAAAAGCACCATCTAGAAGCTTTGCATTACTCAAAGAAGGCATTTTGTCTACATTTCCCTTAAATACTTCTGTCCAAAATTCAATTACCATTTCAGGCAAAAGCTAAAATTTCTTCAGGTGGGAAATAATGTCATTATGATGAGTGGGGCTTCCATACTCATCTCTAAATTGAGTTTCTACTCCCATGAAACAAAAAATGCCTCCTTCCTTTACCACATCTATTGTCTCTGTGGCAGAAATCAATATACATGTAGCATAGAGCACTCATCTAGCAAACTCAGAGCTACCCAGATGCACCACACTAGTGGTGCAATACCGTAAGCAACAGTGGCACACAGCTCTTACAGTATCTATGACTTACTGGCCTCAAAATCAGGCCTGCACAAAAACTCTGACAGCTGCCAGGAATCCTAGGCAAACATAGAAAAACAAAAATAAAAGCTTTTAAAAGAGGACACAGTTCATAAAACTCAAACTACAGGTACCACAGAGAAGAAGTATCAGATGATGAGAGCTTGTGGCCATGAGAACCATGAGAACGTGTTGAATATGAAAAATGTAGACAGAAAACACCCAAATTAACCCACTCACAATACACTGTGGCAACATTCCCTCCTAACAGAAATATTTCCATTTTTTAGCCATCCAGTTTTCCACTATAAAACTACCATTTTAGAGAGCTGGCAATTTGCATACAGGCTGTTGCATACAAATACAGCTTCCCTTTCAGTAGAAAATTTCTGACCAATTGTAACTTACATACTAAGTGCATGCCACGAAATAATCCCAGAAGACCTCAAGATAAAACATCTTGGTTTGTTTCAAACAACTCCCCTGGTAGGAAGCTTCTGCAACACACAGTTCTGGAAGAAGTGGACACTGTTTTCTAACACAACCAGTGCTGGATAGCACTCACTCTTTCAATCACTTAAATCATTTGTTGGGGATTGGCCCTTTGGGCATTGCAGCCTTCTGCCTGTCTGTGTAGCGCTCATCTGCCCTGGTATTCCAAGTATCTGTAGCCAGACACAATTCCACATATCAACATATCTAGCTTTAGTAACTTCTTCTTTCTGAAGATCAGTTCCGAGGTGACACGTTGTCTTTAGAAAGCCCACAGATATTCCAGCTGAACAGGTGAAACAGAACTAAAGAGAAACATGTCAACATAACAGGCTCTACCAATTTTTCTGGCATAACTTGAATAGAAACAAACCAAACAACCTTTTTTATTTTCAGTAATATAAATACATAATTGTGTACAAAATTCAAATTGTTCTTGTATAAAATTTCCAAATTAAGTAGTATTAAAACCCGAAGCCACACAAGAAGCAGCAAATTGCCTGCCAGCCACTTATTTCCTCTACTTCATGTTGTGAACTTGCTGGCATCACTTCGAAAGATAAAACAAGCTGTCAGCATAAATCACACACGTTTTTCATTGTGACAATCATAACAGTATGTCAGTCTTCCAGAAACAGGCAACTAGGAGGAGAGGTAATTAAAATGTCAAAGTCAAGAAAAAAACATTCTGAGTTTACTTTATGAGATCAACTACTCCTAAATACCTGAGTTCGAAGCGGGGCTGAGGAATGCCACTGTTTAAGGTGGCTGACGTTGCTTTTTCTAGAGAAGTCGAAAGTAACACTAAACAGAAGTCTCGCCCACAAAAAGACAAAGTTCACATTAGTTCATCTGATGGACTGAAGTGCCATGCACACTGAATCCAAATAATTGTCCTGGCCAAAAAACTGTGGACAACGAACAAAACCTAATGCTTAGTGCCTGTTTCTTAGAAACTCCTGTATGTTCCATGTTCTTCGTTAAGAAATAGTAAGAATTTTTTGGTAACAGGTTAAAAGCAGTAAGTAGTAAAAGTAACTGTTTGTTACAGCACTGTATTGTACTGACAGTTCATACAGTAACGTAACCAATATGTTATGTTGCCTTTAAGAGAGCTACTTAAAATCAAGGAACTGAGGTGTTTCATGAATGGTGTTGCTCCTGAATACTGTCCCAGGTCATACTTCATGATTGCAGCAGAATTCCTTGAAAAGTAACACACAGGTTGCATTAAAAAAAAAAAAAAATCTCAGTTTCAAAAGGGGCCGCTGTAAAAAAAAAAAAAAACAACCCACATGGCTGTTGTGACATCGTGAATTAAGACATAACTTACAGACAAAAAGGACCAACGTTTTCAACACTGGTTTACACACTGAAATTGTAAATTAGTATGGCAAGTCCTAAAAGTTGGGCCACATTAGTGATAAGTGAAAGGATGCTGGATGATATCTACAATCACAATTTTTTAAAAAGTACTCTACAAACGATAAAAATAAATCATTTTACTGAACAGTTTCTATGCAACAAGTGGGAGAGATTATGTCTTGCCCCAAAAATCCTTTCTCTTCTGAGCTCGTTCCAGTATCTGAGATGCAAGTGAGCTAGATGCTGCCGAGCGAGCAGAAATCTGAGACAATCTGTCATCTGTGGGGAAAGCAACAAAGGAAAAAGGAAATACGAAGATTAAACACATGTATTAAAACACAGCTGACATTCATGGCAAACTTTGAAAGAGCAAATCTTTTTATGCTCTCTGTCGCAATGGATGCTAGAATAGTACCACAATCCACTTTAATTCTATTACTTAGTAACCGACATGCAGGAGAAGAACCTCGCTAGAAAGCTAGTTAGGATGCTAGGTAAATTTAAGACAGCTACATGCCCAACTCTTGACGAACTCCAGAATGAGATCCCTACTGTCACCTGGGACCTGCCCCACGCTCTAAGTCATCTTTACATTTATGCTCAGAAAGCATGTGTCAGAAAACCTCAGAAATCGTTCCTCTGCCACTGAAGTCTGTATAGACCAGACTCTGATAATAACGTATTTATGATAGCAACCCAGTGCTTCAAGCAAAGACAATCTAAGAACAACGTAACTGAAGTAGCAGAACCTATGTTGGTGAAAGAGCCCTTCTGAGCCAAACCCACTAGTGTGGCACAAGCCGTTAAAAGAAATGTGTCTTCTGAAGAAAACAGGAAGTTTAACTCGAAGACAACAAGAAGCATGCTTTAAAATTGTACTTTTGAGAGGTCTTCCTTTTGAATCCAGGGTCCACTTAACACCTCGCAGAACTGCATTTAAGCAGCTTGGATGTTGCTTGTCTGATAAAGCACACTATACTTCTTTAACATAATTAATCTTTATACTGTTGCTATAGCTCTGTCAAGATGCTACCTTCAAAACAATGACCTTAATTACACCCATTCTCCTGCAATAGATTAAAAAGAACTGTATCACTACTTTCCAGCCCTCCATCAATGAAAAAACCAAAAAAATTCCACACCTCAATCCTAACAGGATCTGTACTTTGTCAGTGTTTCAATTATCTTTTCACCACCACTTTTTAATTCTTGAAATACGGTGATCCGAACAGCCCGTAACAGGCTCACACACTATGCCTAACAACTATATTCCCATACACGAGAAAATTGCTAACTACACTTCTGCAGACAGACATGTCATTGGAATAACTCGCAGGTTTGTATGTACATGAACAAATATGGACACAAATATGAAATACCTGTGAGCTGGCATATTGCACCTGTTTCTGAAAGCTCATACATTATCACCCAGCTCATAGGAAAAAAAAAAGTGGAAGAATCAGCAGTTACTGCATTTAATCAGTGTGCAGCAAGCTTGTGGGAAGCTGCAGAGTACTATAGGATTCTGAATGTTTTATGTAGATACACAGATGCTTGGCTGAGCCATCTGCACAACCCACACATTTTCCAGTCAACTGCAATGAGTAAAATAGAGAATCAGCCTAAACCTTGGTTAAAACCAAGCAAACAAAGAGCAAACAAGCGCACAGGGTACAGAAAAAAGCTTCTGGTTTCTCTGTGGTGTATTTATAATTAAACTGCAATCAGATATAACCTTGCTCTGCCCATATTCTAATCTGAATCAAACACAGCTGATTGCAACTACACAGCACCACACCAAGCTCAGCCTCATATAGCACACTAAGAAACAATGTAAAGCACCTCAAGCTAATAAGGCTACAGCGCCTTTAGTTGACTCGCACTACTGGAAGTTTGTCTGTCCACAAACGGGCCAAGTAGGTGCACTAGTGGGCTGTGCACTGGCTGCTCCCCAAGACTAACTTTCCAGGAAAAAGTAAAAAAGGCTAAAACAGCAATCAGAGTAACAACAAGGATGCCATAAGTACCTCTAATTACCCCTAATACACTAAGCAGATGAACAGGTGTTAGAAATAAAGTTGGCAGAATCACTGTATGCTCTATATCTGGTGCAGAAGTCTCACAAGCAAAATCCTTAACATTTTTTGTACTTTTTAAGTTGCATCCAAAGTTACTGCAGCTTCAACCTGGGCTGTGATCATTTTGCAGTTTACTTCTGTTGCTATCAATGAAAAGGCTTAAAAAATGTGTGGAGAGGAAATTATTTTAGGTATGGAGCGAGCTGTATTAACCATATTGAACCACAATGGTCTATTTAATTTTCAGCAGCATTTAATGGTTTATTTATACTAGAATATACCCTCATATTCAAGCTTCAGATTACTAGGATGAACATTTTCAAATTACTTTGATGAAACAATGCAGTAGTTACTCATGCAAACACATAAACCTGTATTAACTGCATTCGGAGACCTCTCACATTAGTACAAAAGGGAAAATTAATCTAGGTAATATACATGATATACAACAATACTTTGGGACGAGAAATACCTTCATCATTATAGTTTCTTTCCTGAAGGGGTAACTGGAAAGACCTCGGTTTTGGATTGCCAACATTCCCTAAGACAAAAAGTCAAAGGCACATTTTTGAATCATTTCAAAATAGACAAAGGGTAATATTTCATGTTAGAACATGTAAGAAATTGTATTTCCAAAACATGAGTCTTATAAATAGCAAACACACCAAAAACTCCACCATACTCCTTTAATCTAAGCGGAGGTAAAATAAACTTACTCCACCGTGTTCTTCTCAAGGCACCTACCTTTGGTAGATGATAAAAGTTCCTTAACGAACTGCATTCAGGATGCGGAGCTAGGACACAGCACCAACTCTAACCTCCTTCCAAGGAAATTCTCTGGATTTCACCATCCCACTTAACCTACTTGTTCCATTCTAGAATGGAAATACTGCTTTCATTAAGCTAATCTTTATAATAAAAGGACTGAGAATTGCAGGACCTTAAGCAGCTACATAAAGTCTTTCTAGAATGGAGACTTAAGCATACAGATTTTATTTTGACTAAAGGGTGAATTATTATTTTTTCAAATGTATGCCCCCATTATCCCTAAACACTGTTAAAAATTTTTTAAATGCTCCAGTAAAAATTCCTTCTCAGCCAAGAAATGGCTTTTCTCAATATCCAATAATTCTTTTATAGATGGCTTTTTTGTTCCCACTTCCTACAGAAATATTTAAGGAGACTATCTCTCAGAAATCCACAACTCTTGCAAAACACTACTACCCTATAAAGGTCCCCAGTTACATACTGGCGTTGGTAACTGCAGCTAGCAAAGTGTCACAGCATCCAGTTGTAGTCTAAAGATTAAAAATTACAACTCTTCATGCTAAATCAAATTATTCTCATAATTAGTCCGTAGTTACTTAAATTAATAAGGCAAAACTAGACTACTAGAATACAATGATATTAATGGAATCTGAAACTAAGGTGGAGAGTTGTGCACATTTCCTCAGAAAGATTAGACATACAGTAGAAAAGCTTTTGTTTACAAACAACCCATTCTTTGTCAAGTCTGTAAGGCAGCAAACTTAGCACTTTCTTGGCCTGAACACCACACAGTAGCCATTTCTACCTTGCAGCACTCTGACACAGACAGTTAATACACAAAACCCACCATTATGCTGGAATTCTGGATCCTTGAGGGTGCCTTGAATACGAGGAGAGGGACTCCAGCAAGGCATAGAGCAGCTTTTGGCTGACTTCAGCACAGGAGGTGTAGAGGAACACTCTTGGCGGGCTGAAGCAAGGGGAACTTGCTTATCAGAAACACCGTTAGGAGGCCACTGATCCTGCCTAAGTGGCACGGGATCCAATGTTCCCAGCCCAGCAGGTGGAGAAGTAAGGAGTGAAACAGCTTCCACTTCCACATCAGGCTAGAACACAACAGAAAAGAAAAAAGGAAACAAACACAAAGCCCCAACATTTCACATACAACCTTCCAGTACAGAACCTCACAAAGGCAGCAAACGTTGGCTTTACACTGTTACACTTCTTATGAGAGTACTAGAAGAGTAAGTATTTCAAGCTTGTGAGACAGCTTAAAGAAAATCTGTTCTGAATAACAAGTGTTCAGTTTGGTCTGAAAGTAATCTAGTCAAGTTAAACCAAAAACTTATTTTCTTCACAGCAAAAAACTGTGTTCTTAGGTTTTAAACCAACTTAACTGTGAGGATGGTGAGACACCACAACAGCTGAAAAGTCACAGATGCCCCTTCCTTGGAAGTGTTCAAGGTTGGACAGGGCTTTGAGCAACCTGATCTAGTGGAAGGTGTCTCAGACCATGGCAGAGGGGTTGAACTACATCGCTTTTAAAGTACCTTCCAACCTAAACCATTCTATGAATCTATGATCAACTTCTCATGTCATTGTGTCTGCTTCTGTTACAGAACTTACTGATGAGGAAGTACGCACTGAAATGCTAGCTGCCTTTGTAGAACACAGACTAAGCACAACTTGACAAAAGCCCCACAATTTTGAGAGAAAGAGAGTTAAACAACTCCTTAATCTTTCTGGTTTCCTTTTAGTAGCTATGCAAGCTGCAAAGGAAAGGAAAGGGAGAACAAAACTGCCATGGCTCATTCACCTATCTTGTACACAGGCACCAAATCACTCCTTCTTGAATTTCTTTCAAGTCAAGGAATCTGGAGCTGTGCCAGAGACAAGCTACAGTGCAATTAACAGAAATTACAGGGAAATCAAAAGCTCCTGAGAGCACCTGGTTTTTAAAAAAAAACACAAAACAAAACACAAACCAGATCCTGTGCATTTAGCACAAAAAGCCAAAACAGAGCCCACCCAATTTCACTCCAACAGTCTCAATTCCTTTGCTTGATAACCCCCAAAAATTATTTCAGACATCATCCTTTTTTAATCACAGATGCTGAGAATTTTAGAAGAGTAAGTAAATGACAATTCAAGAAAAAGATTTATTAAATAAATTATTTACAATTACTTAGAAAGCACATGCCTAAAATGCACAATGCTAAGTCTTTTTTCTGGCTTACCCGTAAGGACTTTCTTTTTGAAGTGTCCCTTCCACCATGCTTAGCTGTTCCTAAACCTCGTGTTCTCTGCTGTGAAGCTGAAGACTTCAATTTAGGGGGAGACACTAGAACTGCACCTCCTATTGTAGTGGAGAAGATGAAAAATGCTTTATTACCTTAAATAACCTAATAAATTAATTCATACATGTCTTTTTTCTTTAGTTCTTCAAATTCTGCTTTGGATTTAGAAATCTTTTTACCAACAGTTGGAGTAGTGAGATCATGATGAGTCCTCTGAGGTCCACCAAGCGCTCTCAGCTTCGGAGTAGGAAGCCTGCCACCCATCCTCGAGGATACAGATGAAGAATCTGACACAGCTGCAGAGGAATTCAGTACTAAGGCATTCTCACTGCAAAAGAATAGGAAATTATTAAAGCTAAGGACTCAGGAGTCTTACACTCAAGTATTTTGCTTCTAATTCATAGGTCGCTCCAAAAGTAATGCCTCCTATTTATTTCCATGGAATCTACAAGAGATACAAAGAGCACAATACTGCTATTTGATAGAATAAGTTCTCAGCTACAAAACACTGTTTTTTGACACAGTCACCCCCATTGGCTGTGCATTTTCACCAGCAATGAACAAGAGCCTGCGTGCTGTGCTTGTTTAAAAATCTGCACCAGAAGAGGTGACCCACCGTCACTGTCACCGCTGCTGGAACATGCTACCCACCCACTGCTTCACTGTGCTGGTAGCCACCATTTGGTCTCCATAAACGTTCAGCAAGTGTCAGTGAAAGTCAACGGGTGCCATTTTTTCTGCATGGAGGAATTCGGTGACACACCTTTGTTTCGTAGGCACTGCCATGTCAGACACCATTTTGTCACACCACCCCTCTGCTGCCGTCTGTCACACGGCAACAAAATTTAACGGGATATTGGTGGGAAGGTTCAAACTCTACTGCCAGACCACCAGCGCCTGCCTCAGACATCGTGGGCCAACATGATAAAATAGGAGGCATTCCTTTCATTGCAGCCCTCATACATTCATACAATGAAGCACAAGACAAGACAGGGCCATAAAACACCAACAGCCTGTAACTAATACGTCTGCTTGCAATGGGGAGTTCTGGATTCCAGCTCTTGAGCCTCAGTTTCTGTAACTGGATAAAATATATAAAGAGTCTCAAACTGCAAATTCAGGCTCCCTATGTTCCAATAAACCTTGAACGTATTGCTGCACAGTAGCAGAGACTCAATGGGAGGGAAGAGTACTCACCCAGAAAAATTTCGAACCTGGTACCACCTTAGAAGTCAGAATGTGGGTTTGACTCTTTTCAGTCAATGTGGTGGAACTGAAACCAAGTATCCCACATTTATGTAACCGCTCTAGCCCCCAGGTTATTAAATAAATCAGCACTACCACTTGTCTTCTTCCTCCAGATGCATTTCAAAATGAGGAGGCGGCATACCCACCCTGTGCAAGTAACTGGATGCTATGAGTGCAGGTTAGACATGCTCTTAGGACATCTAAAGAATGCCTCATTTCTAACTCTCAAGCAGACTTAGATAATGTGTAAGTGTTAAGCTGCTCTGCATGGCCAGGTCCAGAGCAGATCTCAGCACACGAGCAACCACACTGCGGGATGACAGAAAGAAAATCTTCCATGTCAATCAGAGACACATCTATGAAGTAATC
Source organism: Buceros rhinoceros silvestris (assembly GCF_000710305.1). Lineage (NCBI taxonomy): Eukaryota > Metazoa > Chordata > Aves > Bucerotiformes > Bucerotidae > Buceros > Buceros rhinoceros. Next base: position 3,668 of record NW_010407611.1, on the reverse strand, counting down.
TCTAGAATTAGACAGAAACTTAAGGTTTTCAAGATGACGGTTTTGAAAGCCTGCATGTAATTTCTATTTGAGTTCAGCATCTCCATCTTTCTTTGCCTGAGTTTTGCATGCAGGGTATTATCCCCAAAGCAGACAATTACAATTGCTTACCTTGATGTGTGCTGCAATACCCATGATAAAACTCAAAGAGGAATACAAAATGCTAGACGGTATAGTAACAAGGGCCAAAGTTGTTCAGATTTAAGTATCTGTCAAACTAATACATTGCTCTACCAAAATAAGTGTGCAAAACTTACACAGTAAAAACCCAGAGACTTCTGTAACTGGATTTAATTTGGAGCTTTCAGCTGTCAAAGGCAGTACTATTGCATTATACTACGCACATACTGAATTGATCTCTCATTATTTCTAAATACTCCTCCAACTTTTTCCCACCTGTGCTCAGCAGCATTATCACTGGTCATTACTGGATGCTAGCAGTTTTTTTTCTACCAAGTCCTTTACCCATGATTTTTAAAGAAAAACAGATGTTTACATGGAAGATTAGCACGTATTCTGTCCCTTCAGTCCTATCAATCCTACCCCGTCTATCTGAAGCCAATTGTGAGCTTTAATTTTCACTAGACTTGGCTGCTGTGTAATGAACAGTCTGTTCTGAGAGGGCCATACTGCAAATTTTAAAGTATTGGAAAAAAAACCATTAGAACTGATCATGCTTCTACAAACTTCTGTCTTGTCAGTTAGAAAACTAGTATTCTTAATGATAGCTCCGTTTCCATCAACCAGCTCAATGTCTTGAATCTCATTCCTTCCTTATCATACTGTTAAAAACAAATGCAACGTCACCAATTCATACTATTTAAGTAAATCTGTTTAAAAATAAAAATCAGTTAACCTGCAAATTTGTGAGATGTGTGAGGAAAAGGTTATGTATATACACTATAAGAATGTTTGGTTTTACCCTTCAATTTTCTTATTTTCATTGCCACCCTTATTGTTATCTTCTAACTGCTGAGCCGCAACTGCAGCCTGTTCATCTTGGTTTTCTTTCTCTTCTGTCAATGGCTGGTTTTTTCTTTCTTCAGTACCTTCTTCCTCACCCCAAACTAAACGCCTTTTGACTGGAACAGTTAAAGCATCTGACATGTCCTTATTCTCAGCGCTGTCCTGATGTGGCTGCTCTCTGGAGTCAGGTTGCTGCAGAATTTGGGGACTTGGTGCAGTCTCTTTTTCAGTAACTCTAGGTGACAAAGAAAGCATCGTTACATTGTCTCATGTGTGTAGAACACATTCATCCAGTTCAATCCTTTGTCAGGAGTACAGCTCAGATGTTAAAAAAATCATACAGTTGACATGATGAATGGTTAAATTTTCAGTCAAGTTTTAACTGGTGTTTAAGCACAAACCATTTTCAAACTCAATTCTGTGAAAACCCTTTCCGGATTACCATTTCCAAAAATGGAATGTAAAATCAGGGCTCTGTTTCCAATTTCAAAACCAAGCTAGATTATCAGAAGTGCTCAAAAATTAACTAGTTCCATGCACAGGGACTGTCTGATGGCACAATTCCAGAAGCCAACTCGTTTAAAAGACTCCTCTTAGGCACAACTCTTAGAGGTCTTAAACCCTCAGTTGCTCGCAGAAATTAGTGCAGATAAGCCCAGTGCACAAAAAGGAGAACAGGATCTGTGTTTCACAAGCAAAAACCAACCTAGTAAACCAAAAACTTTACACCATACTTAACATCACACATTAGAGCGTAATAAATACTCTTTCACATGTCACGCCCCGACCCACATTAGAGCTACAGACATGCAAATAGATAGATCTCTCCCACACACAAGACAAGTAGTGCCTATCCAGCAGTCTCAGTGCACTGCAGACAGAGGCGTCCAAGGCTCTCTTTTTAAGTATCAGATCTCAAAGAAAAAAAAGGCTTTAGTCTTTTTTCCTCACTGCTTCAGCAATAGCTGTCTGTATATTTTACTAAAATACTAATCCTGAATTTTCCTAGCAAGGGATTTAGTATCTGCCCATTCTGATGGCTTTCAAAGAAAGGAGAAAATGGATGTACACCATTCACTCCAGTTCCTAAGTCTCCACCTCAGAACTAAACAGAATCTAAGAGTCAACTACAAGATTAATTAATCCTGACAAGAACATTGGTAACATCCAAGTAGGCAGAACACATTTCACAACATTCCAGTGGGAAGAATAATATTACTTCAGTATGACTCTGCAAAATTCCTCCAGACTTGATGAAACTAAGGTCGCCACTCTCAATATGCATTTGAGGAGAATTATAAAGGAGTAACTTCCTCTTCTTTCAGAAGACTGAATTGTTCCTTGTTTTCAGCTTAAGAACAGATTAATTGATGTTTCTGTAAAAAAGGTATATGCCTTCATCTGTTTTAAAGAATTTTTTTTATCACAGAATGGTAGAACAGCCCAGTTTGGAAGAGTCATGGAAAGAACATCCTTCTTGGAGAAAGAGGATGAGATGAGGTGATCTAGCATCCTGTTCAACAGCATCTTGAATACAGTCAAGCATCCAAAAGCTTACAGCTACACTAAGCCTATATTCAGCATTTTGCTCTGTTTCAAAGCAGGAACAACCACCTTACCCAGCAAGATCTAATGCTCTGATGTTGTCACTGATGCCTTCTTCTGAACTGGAATTCGAGGACACATCCCAAAGACTGTTATTATCGGACAGAATCTGATTGAGATGGTATCGGGAGAAGTGTGTTCCCTCTACGCGTTGCCTATAAGCCTTTGCTCTTTCTCGAAGTTCTCTCACCTGCACAACAAGGTTTCATAGGTTGCATGTTTGTTTAAAGTTCACAAATAGGCTTTATTATTATAACATATTTAGATCAGCTAATGGCAGCTAAAGGAGAAAGGCAAGTTAATCATAATACAGCGCCACCCACATCACAAACATTGCATGCTGCACTAAATGCAACAAAAAGGAAAGCAAAATAACAAAAGTGTATATTTATTAAGCATGTTTGAGCCATGAAGCCAAAGCAAAATTGTCAATTACTCATTCAATGAGCACAAAAATTATGCAGCAACTATGAATAAGTTTAGTGCTGGATACTAGTACTTCCATCAGCGCTCAGACACAGTGCTCCAAACATTGAAACACAAACTTAGATGCAACCAACCTCCATATACCACACGGAATTTAGGGTGTTTTGAGATGCCTAGGGAGAGGAATACAAAATTATTTTAAAATGTCTTATTTTTCTCCGTGTTATTATCACCCTTGTAACTTTATTTCAGTCTAAGCAAGAAATTAAATACTAAAAACCTGTCAACATGGCTCTATGCTGCCTCCCTGAGATTTAGTAAAAAGCTGTAAAAAAATACATCAGCACTGGTATTTCATCAGTTTTTGCCAACCCTGAGGAAATTAATAGATTTCTAAGCCTTAGCACTCAAAAATACATCCACCACATACGAATTTCCAGTCAAGAGATCTAAGTTTATGCGTAATACTGAGTTTGCATGTTGTAAACACTGCAACTGTCTCTAGATACATTAGTCTTATCTCAGTAAGAAGCTGATGATTCCTTGGCAGGTCTTCGTGCTATTGAACGTAAGATTTAATACTAAAATCATTCCTTCTAGGCCATCACTAACTGTAAGAAGACGATGTCAGG
>NW_010407610.1:20700-40734 GCF_000710305.1 Buceros rhinoceros silvestris | reverse complement strand
CTGCACCGAGGGTGCCCCTCCCCGGCCCCGCCGGGGCTCCCCCCCCACCCCCCTTTGTTTAGAGGAGCGGAGCATGTGTAGGGTTTTTTTTTGTTACACGTCTCTGGGGAGTGCTGGATTCTTGCATGATAAACGGGCTCATTTGGGTATTTCATTTGAATGCCGTTGTTACGAGGGGAGCCCCGCGTAGGGTGAGCTACAACTCGATTTGCTTCTGCGGAGGGTCTTTTGTGCTGGGCTCTGTGGAATTAAAAGCCACAGTGGAAGAACGACCCTGAAGAACGATCCCCCAGTGCTGGGTATATTCCTCAGGAACCGGCATAAAGCCAGTCCATGCGCTCATGGCAGTCACCAGCCTTTAATTCCGCTGGGAACAGTAATGATTAATTTTGTGGTGTGAGTCTGGTTTGACCTCCAGGTTTCGCTATGTCTCAGTGTGCAGAACGGAGGCCGAGGTTATCGAAAATGCCTTGACCATCGGTCAGAGCTGGCCAGGAGCTTTCAGGGACCTGACACCGAGATGCGTTTGCGCACGAGGGTGGCCGTGGTGTTCCGGACCTCTGGTGGAACTTCAGCTGTAGTCTAGCTCAGCAGAGACAAGCAGCTTTCTGAGCTGGGGTTGGAGGCTCGTGTGTTACGGTTGTGGGCTTCTTGAGCCAAACATACCATTCCTTGACTAGTATCTCTGTCTTCCTGGCTGAGCAGTCCAGCTATCACTTGAGGTGTCCCCTCAGCAGTTCCCTCTTTCTTCATTGAATTTTCTCTTGGAGGCTCTTCTAAAACACTTAAATGTTGAGTCATCACCTCTTGAAGTGAGCTGTCTGTGGTGAGCGGTTTGCTCCTTCAGCTTCTGAAGGGTTCAGTGACTTCCTGCTATTTTGCGTTGGACAATGTTAACAAATATTCACACGTAGATGGGGACACAGCTGTTGGGTTTAGTTACGTGCTTTTCCGAGGGTGGGTGTGGGGCAGACCTTCCATCGGGGAGCGCACCCTTGTATGAAAGACAGCAAACCCGGGTTGCGAAACCTTCTGTGCTTTGAAGGTAACCTTTAAGTTACCTGCTGGAGAAGGCTGCCATGAGCTGCCGCAACATTCCTCAGCACAAAAGATCTGGTGTGTGAAAACCCAGGGTGTTTCATGACCCCAGTACTGGGTGTCAGGCTTGACCTTGCTGCTGCTGGGGCGGTTCCAGATGAAACCGCCTGCTCCAGGAGTCCTGGATGCGGCCTCGGTGTTACCTAAGGATGCACTGGCCTCTCTTAGAGGTAAAAGGAGAATGCAGGAGCTCTCGGCAGCAGTTTTTCTTTTTCCCTTCAAATTACCTGTGAAAGGGTTGGAAAATCTAACATCAGCCCTTGCTGCCTCTTGAGCCTTAAGGTAAACTTGAGATCCTGGAGACGTTTTTTTGGAATATGGTAATGCCAGTGCTCGTGACTGAGAACAGAAGCAGGCTGCGAAAATGCAAAGGCTTATGTTTTTTGGGAAGAATATGAGCAAGGTTTAGCTGCCTTAGTGGCTTGCAGAGACCGCAAGTGTCTCCAGTTCTTGTCTGTAGTTGAAAATCCCCATTTTAAAACATATTCTCACCACCTTCTGGTTGCTGTTCTCTGCTGCCCAACAAACCTCTTTCGTATTCATGTATGTATCTGTATTTCTTTTTACTGATCAAATGAATCTGAGTTTACTTTTGTGAATTTTTCTCCTCTTCCTTATTTAAGGGCGGAAGAGATCTGCGTTTTTCCTGTTTGTAGCTCTCACGTTTGTGGCAATATCTCTCCATAGTTGGTGCCCAATTAGAACCAGTTCATAGCGCGTTCCCTGCGCTGGGTCTGGGATTACACTGACAGATCGTTTTCACTTTTGCATGGCGGTTGGTTTACTCAGAGGCTGCTCTGTGAGTGGGGGCTCTCGGTTCTACAGCAGCACCTTTAGACTGTGGGAGAAATTAATGATGCTTCATATCAAGAGAAGATAATTAGCGATAGATCACTTAATCGATGTGCCATTGCTCCAGTCATCTCATTGATGAGAACGTGGTATGTAACGTCCTCTCTTTGCTTTTTTTCCTCTCCAATTCCCAGGGTAACTGGTAGTGGACACCTTCACCTCGGCAATGGCACAGAGATCCGGGCAGGAAGATCCGGAGAGATACCTCTTCGTGGACAGGGCTGTCATCTACAACCCTGCCACCCAGGCTGACTGGACTGCCAAAAAGCTGGTGTGGATTCCTTCGGAGCGCCATGGGTTCGAGGCAGCCAGCATCAAGGAGGAGAAAGGGGATGAAGTGTTGGTCGAACTGGCAGAGAATGGGAAGAAAGCGCTGGTCAATAAAGATGATATCCAGAAGATGAATCCTCCCAAGTTCTCTAAAGTGGAAGACATGGCAGAGTTAACCTGTTTGAATGAAGCCTCAGTATTGCACAATTTAAAGGATCGGTATTACTCCGGGCTCATCTATGTAAGTACTAATTATGGGATTCATTACAGTGCTAATTCAGCTGAATTTATCTGGTTCCCATTCCTTTACTCCTGAAGTGCAGGAAGCAGCTCTTGGCTCTGATTTCCATGCCCCAAATCCTTTGTGTCCCTGTTCCTAGCCTTTAGATTAGTCCGGGGCCTTTTTCCGTGCTGCATAGAGGTCGAGAACTCTGTTGTCATAAAACAAATAATAAAAAATTCTCCTATGGAAATAGTTCTGCAAGCATCTTTCAAAAATAGACTACGAAATGGCAACTCCGCGTGCTGAGCTCATGCCGCTCATTAGAGTGCTTGCCTCAGACATGCTTAACTGATACAGCGAATCGTATCAAATGGCTTGTTGGAGCTGACGAGAGATTACAAAACCGAACTTTGTTGAATTACTGGTGTGTAATTGCTCGTGTGAATAAGCCTGTATCTTGTTTTAACTTGCTGCGTATTAAAAATGATAATAAGAGGCCACGCTATTATTTCAAGGCTGAGCTTGGAGAGTGCTGGGAATGCAAAATGTCGTTTTGGAATCTAATACCAACTTAGTGGGCCAGGAAAGAATGTGGTCAAGTGCTTAAAATAAACCAATAAGATAAAGCTTTCTTTTTTCGGTGGTTTTGAAGCGCTGATGGGAACATCTGGCCCGTCACCATCTTTCTATAGAGTCAGGAATCACAACGCCATTGATGCTGCTTCTGACCCCGTTCCTTCCTGGAGTGATGTTAAATGAGTGTCTGTGCCGGGCGGTGAAGAGCAGCTCCTTCTCTCTTGGCAAACTCGTTGCATAGTGACTCGTTGAGTCAGAGGGTCGTTAAGAGCTACAAGTAGACTTTCTATCTTAAAAGAAGCTGGAACATCTGCTGAAATGCTTGGCTCATTTTAATACACCCTTGTTCTAAAGCTTAAATCTGTTTTATGGAGTTCTGCTGGTTACTTGGCTCACTTTCCCCTCCATCTAGATATTTACAGGGCACCTTTTTTTTACTTGGCCCTTAGTAATACTTGAACTTATTAAAAATTCTTATAACTTCAAAATATCCTTCATGTTTGTGCTGCTTTTGTGAGTTTTCTCTGTGGGTTTTGGGTTTTTTCCCTTCCACTGGGTCTGTTGCAGAAGAGCTCAGCAAAAATTACCTCTGGAATGCTCCCTGCAAGCTTGTAAGAAAACTAATTGGATAATTAGTAAGGACGAGATTGAGAATTAAAAGTAAACATGATGATAGGTCAAAAGTTTTCAGGATGTGTATCAATCCTAGTGGTGGTAGTTATGACATTCATTACCACTGTTATAACCGTATTTCACTATGAAGGCTGATGGCCTTAAATGTCAGAGGAGGCTCTAGCCCAAGGACTCCATCCAGTGAACGCGGCCACAGATGCTGCTGGAGGGTGGCCTGGAGAACTGTCACTCTGTTCGGAGCTGATTGCTGTTGTGTTACTCTGGGTGACAAACTGAGCAGCTCCACTTTGTGAAAGGTGGCTCATCACACACGTGGAGTTTCCATACTATCCTGTAGCTGACTTACCCCTTTTCTTCTCCCCCCCACTTCCCAAAAAGGTGTTTTCTGCTTTAACTCTTGAGGCAGGCTCTATGGTTCCTTGGCACTGTGGTGCTGCTGTCCTGGAGAGGTTTACTGCCCCAGTATGTTACTGGTGACCCTCCTGCCCTGGGCTGGGAGAACTGGGTTGGGGTGGAGAAGCTCATGGATTTGTTGGCCTTAACCGAAAGTCTGAGTTACGGGATCATTGCTGGAGGATGCTGCTGTTACCCAGAAGAATGTTTCTATGCAGCTGTAATAAGGGCTTCTTGTTTGAAATTAAAACTCAGCTTATTTTTTGAAAGCGGGGAGGAAGCAGTTGTGAGCTCTGTTAGAAGAGAGGCTGAATGCTGACAAAGATGAATAGGCCGTAGAGAGAAACTTCATCAAGAACTGGAGCTGATGGGGATTGTAGCGTGGTTCTGGGAGGGATGTCTGTCTGGGATCCCCAGAGCTCCTGCCTGTGGCCCTGTCGCTGCTGCTGACTGCACGGCCTCCGGCAGTTGCCATTGTCTGTGTGTTCTGCTGGTGTTGGCTTGGTGTAAGGACAAGAGCCAGTTACCTGAGCTGAAGAAGTGACTTATGGTGGTTTGGCTGTGCTGAGAGGCAGTTGAAGGTCTGTCTAAATTTCCAGATTGCTCTTCTGTAGTAACCAAACTGCGATCTTGTATCGCGGTGTTGGGCTTAAGTAGTTAAGATGGTGAATCTGGTTTGATTTCCTTCAGTTTGCCACAAGCAGCGTTGCCTTTCCAGGGCGCAGAAGAGGAAGGACTGTCAGCTGAAGCAGATATGTGTTTCCTTTCCATCCCTAGAAAGGAAACAAATGCGTTGAGGGATTCAGCTGGTGGGTCTAGTCATTAGTCTATAATCTGCCTCTCCAAGATGACTCTGTTGGAGGAACAGGGAGGGCTGACTAAAGCTGGCCATAGCCAGTTGGCATGACCTGGGTGGTGATGCTGACTTTGAGAGCTTCATGTAACATCTAAGAAGGGGTCGTGAGGAGTTCCTGGAACTTGCAGCATTTCTGATGTCTACCAGGCAGCATGATCTTGGGCTCCAAGTTGCATTTTGACTGTGCTGTGGGAGTTGAACACAATTGGAGAGCTTGGAAGATCAGTAGCTTGTAAAGGCATGGTGTCCATGCGTGGTCCGGGCTTTAGTTCTGGTCTCCTCACGACAGCACAGAAGATGAAAGGCAGCCGGATTTGTACAAGAGGTGCTGGGAAGAGTGGTTGGGTCGTAAACTACAGTGATCCCAGCCGTGCTTTGGAGATGAAGTAAATTGGTTTCTTGCTCCTCTTTTAACGTCACCTTACTCCATTTCTTGCCACGAGGTTTATTTTGAGTGGAACTGAAGAATGTGTTAAATCTTGCCTAGAGGAGCTGTACTATCTCCACAAATTCTTTTGAGTTATACTCCATAAACATTGACCCCCAGGAAGGGGTAAAGCTGTTGTTACCACTTCTTGCGCTTGGACTTTCCTCCTTAGCCCATCAATGACTGCACGTGATCCTGCAGCACCTCGGGGGTCCCTGAGGTGACCTCTGCTCGTGTTTGAGGCTTGGTTTTCATCCAGCACAATGTTGGTTCTGTGAAGGTGCAGGGTGTTTTTTCTCATCACTTCAGTCTTTGGTTGATGGAGTTTTCACTCTTGTGTTTCATAGCTGAATTCTTACAAATTTTATGCATTTCTTATGGCAGGGATGTATCATTTGAGTCACTAATACTCAAAATTGGTGTCTTGCTGCAGTGGCCGCTTCTCATGGATTTTAGTTGTGAACTGTCGATTCTTCAGCTTTGTATAAATTGTTTCTGTCCTGCCTGCCCTGCTTTAGAGTGACCAGCTTTAGTGTGTGTTTAGTAATAGCCTTTGTAGCAGTAGATCGGAAACTGGAGGTGGTTCATTGTAAGGGAGGAACTCCCAAGGCTTTGGAATAAACATGATTTCCCTTGGACTGTTTTTGTAGTGGTTCTTGAATCTCCTTATACCATGACAAACTGAGTTCCTGGGGGCATTGCTTTAAGAAAGGAGTCTACTTGAAAGAGGTTTTGGGTCACCAAGGTCTGTTGCCTGAGGGAGCATCTTTATTTTTACAAGACCTGCATGTAACATGTCACTGAGAAGGCTTCTAGACATGAGCCCTAGGTTTTGGCTTCTGCTTAAGTAATGTCAGCAAAATAAGATTTCATGGGGAGGGCGGGGGGCGTGTGTGTAAATCTTTGAATCAGACAATGAGATGGACACATCCACTGGAAAGAGAGGGTGTTGAGGGTCCGTCACCCTTGAGTGCTGCCAAGTTCTCAAGGCCACTGTTGCTGACATGCTTTGTAGCAAGATTCCTGCTTCGGTGAATCTCCTTGTCATGCTTCATAAAGTTTAGGGTTCCTCATGAATCCTGAATTCCCACCTCTCCATGGTCCAGTATGGTTTCTGAATGTAGGAAATCACTGACTTTCTGTTTGAAACTGCTGTGCTGTGAGCTGTGGAGGTTCAGAAGCAGTTTTGTCCATAGCTCAGAGGTTTGTGTTGTCATTCTCCGCTGTTGCGGAGGTGAGCAGAGCCAAGCCGAAGAAGTGACTTTGGCTGTCCGAGCCCTAGCTGTGTCCTCCAGTTGGAGACCTGCTACCTGGGGAAAAGGAGACACTTGAAATGGGTCTCTGGTTTTGGTGGGAAGGGATAGGAGTGGCAGGGGAGACAATCGAGAAGGAGGGTTTAGTCTGAAAACAAAGTGTCAGGAGGACAGATGCTGCATGGTCAGTATGGAGAGGAGAAAGGTGCTTTGATGGAGAGCTACAACTAAAGTCTGAAAGCTGTGAAGAAGCTTTCTGATATAGGAAGAATTGTTTTCTTCATCTCCGTCTCGACAAAGTATTCACTTCAGTGTCCATTCAGAAAGCTTCTACTCAAAGTTTACCACCCAATTTGACTCTCATGGCTGATCTGAAGGAAGAACTGTCAGTATTTATTTAGAGAGAGTGACTGGTCAGTGTGCAGTTCAAGAGTCCTTTCGCTTCAGAGCGAGAGGATTCTCCGTTTTGAACGCTGCAGAGATGTACTGTACCACTGCTAGAGCTGCAGAGAGCCAAGTGTGTTCCGGACCACTCTAAATGATGCTTCAGTGCTTTGTGAGGCAGCATTCTGGACATGACTTCTGTGGTAGTTTAGATTTTTTAAGTCTGTTGAAAACACTTACTCAAGACAGTTACTTGAAATGCAGCTTGTTGCATAGCTCAGGAATGTAACTACCTCATTTCTACTTCAGTGGGAAGCTGCAGACACTGGCTGGAGTGGGAATGAATAAGCTAAGTACTGTTAGTACCTCTAAGTCAGGGTAGGTGACACCTTTTCCACAATATCCAGCCTCATCTCTGTGACTGGGAAGATCATGGAACAGATCCTTCTAGAAGCTCTGTGAAGGCACACAGAGATGTGGTTTGAGACAGCTAACATGGCTTCACCAAGGGCTGGTCCTGCTTGACCAACCTAGTGGCCTTCTACGATGAAGTGACTGCATCAGTTGACAGGGGAAGGGCTGTGGATGTCATCTGTCTGGACTTCTGTAAAGCCTTTGACATGGTCCTCCACAACATCTTTCTAAGTTGGAGAGATACAGATTGGATGGGTGGACTGTTCAGTGGATAACAGTGCATCCAGAGGGTAGTGGTCAATGGCTTGATGTCAAGGTGGAGATTGGTGACATTCTGGGACCGGTGCTGTTTACTATCTTCATCAATGACAGACACAGTGGGATTGAGTGCACCCTTAGCATGTGGACAGGTGACACCAAGCTAAGGAGTGCAGGGACACACGTGGAGGACAGGATCCATCCAGAGGGACCTGGACAAGCTGGGAGAAGTGGGTTTCCGTGAACCTTGTGAGGTTCAACAAGGGCAAAGGTCCTACAGGTGGGTCGGGGCAGTCCCCAGTGTCAGCACAGGCTGGGGATGCAGGGCTGGAGAGCAGCCCTGCAGAGAAGAACTTGGAGGTGCTGGTGGGTGAAAGGCTGGACGTGAGCCAGAAATGTGCACTCACAGCCCAGAAGCCAACAGTGTGCTGGGCTCATCCCCAGCAGCGTGGGCAGCAGGTGGAGGGAGGGGATCCTGCCCCTCTGCTGCACTCTAGGGAGACCCCCCTGCAGTGCCAGGTCCAGCTCGGGGCTCCTCAGCACAGGAGAGACACGGGGCTGGAGGAGGCCACAAGAATGACCCTCAGGTGGAACCCTCTGTTGGAGGAGAGGGGAGAGAGCTGGGGGGGGGTTCAGCCGGGAGCAGAGAAGGCTGCGGGGAGACCTTAGTGCAGCCTGTCAGTGCTGCAAGGAGCCTCTGAGAAAGCTGAGGAGGGGCTGTTGTGACAGGACAAGGGGTGATGGGTTAAACTAGAAGAGGGAGATGGTGTACCCAGAGCAGGAAGATGAGCTGAAGGGATCACTCAGACACAGGGTGTGACCTGTCCTGACCTCATGCTGTCCAAAGGATTCAAATGAATAGAATTTCTCAAATGCTCGACATTTCTTAACCCATGTCAGTGTCCAGATGACCTCTTGCCTTGGTGTGACCATGTGTACAGTGTTCCCCTCATGCTGCCTGTGGCTGGTGAGCCCACGACCTACGTTTGGGCATTCAACTAGAGACACGTGCTGTAAGACGTGTGTGCGCTGCAGAAGTCAGGTTGGAGATGGCTGGTTCTGCTGTTACTTGAGGAAGGACGACAAGGTGAAGCGCGTTTGAGGAAAGGCTTAGGTGCAACTTCAGTGGTCCTTCAGACTACTGAACTGTGCGTTAGCTTCCCCGCCTGTTCCTCCACTCTGGTTTATTTTAGCAAAGGCTTTTTCAAAAGGGTTGGAAAGGGCTTATGTAAGGCCGAGAGCTCCTGGAACCTCGCTGCTCTTACTGCTCGCCGTGTCTGTGCCTGCTGGGTAAAGAAGAAAACACACTTACTATTGCTCAATTAAATCCACTTCAGCAGATATTTTTTTTATAATTACAAGCCTTACCTCTGTAATTGGTCTGTGCTACTCTCATTTTTTGGATGTACTTTCCATTTTATTGAGGCAGAAGAGGGAAAGAATGAGAAATATGCTGTAGCCCCCAGTTGCAGAGCTGCCGTGGGTGGAAGCTCTTACAGGCAGCTCCTCAAGTGCAGTTTTCCAAGCTGTTTCTTCTCTTAAGCTGCTGCCTCCTGTGAGGCTGGAGCATAATCTAGAACAATCTGCCTTATTATATAAGTTTCTCTGTTCTAATTATTTTAATTTTCCTGCTGGTCCAGTTGGGGATGATTTACATTACTGAGTATCGAAGACTTGTATTAAAAGAACCGGTAAGAAATGGAGTTTGTTACTTAATTTCATCTTTTTCCTTAACACGAACTAGTCCCTGGATCTAGCACCTACTATATCGCAGAAGAAAAGCTGTGGTTTGGACTGTGAGGGTGGCTTTGCCACAAGAACTTGGTTTTAAATTAACTCTGATTTTTGGAAGACTTGTAAATGGGGTCAAGTTGAAAGAGTTCTCTGCAGGGTTTTACTGTGTTAGAAATGTCAAAGGGGTTTAAGGGAAGTGAGACAGGGCCCTCAGGTGTGAAAAAGTGCATGTTCTTGTCGTTCTCTGCTTCTTTAAAAAATGGGAGATCAGCAGCCTAACGAGGTGCAGTGATTTGGGTTCTGGACTGCTGTTTGAGTGCTCTCTGTGTTGCGAGAACCCTCCCTTCAAGCTGTATGTGGCACCAAAAGTCCTGGGGAGCCTGTTCGAGGTGTCTGTAGAGCAGCCAAGCTCCAACATGCGGGTACACAGGAGCCTCATGAAGGGATATGAATACTTTTCTGTCCCTGGTGCCACCAGAGCCCGTGTTTTCCATGCCAGCATTTGCTGTGGCTGAGCAGTTGTGCTGGTGGTGACTGTGTGAGCTGGCTGGGCCCTGCTCATCTAATGGTAGGTTTTTCTCTCCTTAAACACCTAACCTGAAGGCTGTAGACGTGAAAACACAGCGCTGGTGACAGTCTCCTCTTCAGTGCGGAATCACTAGACAAGTCTTCGAAAGGTTGGGCTGTACTTTAAAAGCTGGTGTGTGGTGTGCTTCGTCCCTTTCTCATTCTTGTGCAGAGATTTTGCTCTTCAGTCACTCTGAGTCACTTCTTGGCTTTTGTCGCTGGCCTCTGTCAGGGCTGAGGTTCTCATCACCCTGCAGTGGGTTCCTTACCCTTCACCCCAACCTCTTGGGTGCCAATGGGACTACTTTTTAATTATTATTTTTAAACTGTCAGTTTGGGCTTGTACAGAGATGTCTGAGGTACCTTTTGCGTTCCAGTCTTGACTGTGCACTGGTCAGGGAGCATGAGCTTGGGGAGGGGGAGGCGTGTCCCCCTGCCCTGCAGGGAGGTGGGTGGTAGCTGGCAATTAGCTGCTGTGTGAAGCAGAGGCTATGTTCCAGCCCAGGCCACAGCCTCGCTTGCCTCTCCTCTGGGACCAAAGAGCTGCTTGCCCTTCTCCAAGGCTGGAACTCAGGGCTGAGTAACTGCCTCAGCTGAGGAAAGGCACAGAGGACTTAATAGGTCTTGGAGTGTGAAAGGCAGGTCCGTGACCTTAAGTGAAACCAGACTAGAAGTAGCTCTGCTGGCGTGGTTTATCGATCTGGAGGATGTGCTTTACCTGTGTATGGGACACTGTGAAAAAAGGGATCACTTTCTGGGCTAGGAACGGCAGGCTTCTGTTTCAGGTGATAACAGGAGATGTCTAGATGCCTCCTTCAGCTTAATTATTTATGTAGCAATAGAGTAAATCTGTCACTTTCTGTATTTGAAGAACTGGAGATAAATGGTCAGCCTGGATACTCAGGTGATGTGAACTGACTGTTAACAAATTCCGAAAATTAACCTGCATCTTGCTAACGCTCTCTGAAGCAATGCTTTAAAGAAGCTGTTTGATATTGCAGCAGGAGGAACCAACCTAACAGTCAGAAGAGCTTTTTCCTTGATGCAAGAACCGTAAAGCTGAGCGATTAACTCAAGGAGTCGTACGAGGCTTTTGCTACTTATCTCACCGTATGTGTATATGCAGCGAAGGTTTGGTGTGGTTTTAAGGCAAGACAGACCATGAAAACCTTTCTCACGCTGGAGCCCACGCTCCAAATTTAGAGCCTAAATTCCCATGCGCTCTCACCTGGCAATAGCATGCTCTGGATTTGCTGGTACTTCACACACATCAACCTGTCTCTCGGGGAATATGTTGTAGTTCTCAAACAGGCCAGTGCCAGGAACTGGAGCTCTGGAGTCCGGGATAGCATCCCCAAATCCAAATTGCTAAATGATTGACTACTGGATAAAGGCTTGTGAGCATCTGGAAACATTCAAACTCCACAATTAGTGTCCTGAAAGAGAGTTTGTATAACAAACCCCTGCCAGAGCATTGCTTCATGATTTGTCTCTGGAGCATTGCCTGGAGAGTATGTGTTTCAATGTGTCTCAGTGCATTTGGGTGCTGCAGCGTGTCCAGAGAAGGGGAACAAAGCTGGTGCAGGGTCTGGAGCACAATGTGCTGAGGAGCGGCTGAGGGACCTGGAGGGGTTGAGCCTGGAGAAAAGGAGGCTCAGGGGAGACCTTCTGGCTCTGACAACTCCCTGACAGGAGGCTGGAGTGAGGGGGGTGGTCTGTCTCTTCTCCCCGGGAACAAGCAACAGTATGAGAGGAACCAGCCTCCAGTTGCACCAGAGGAAGTTGAGGTTGTCCCTGAGGAACAATTTTTTCCCTGTTGGGGTGGTGCAGGCATGTCCCAGGCTGCCCAGGGCAGTGGTGTAGTCCCCATCCCTGGAGGGGTTTCCCAGCCGTGTGGAGGTGCTGCTGAGGGACAGGGGGCAGTGAGGACCTGGCGGTGCTGGGGGAGGAGTTGAACTTGATGAGCTTAAAGGTCTTTTCCAACCCAGACGATTCGGTGACACTGCCTAGGTCCTGTTCCCCAGTAAAGCAGAAATGGGCATTTCAAGCAACTCTCTTGTTTGCAGCTGTTCCCGTGATCTCAAGGTGAATAAGCACCTTTACTTGCTGTTGAGTTCTTAGTGAGCCTACCTACCTCTACCAGCGGAAAACTGAATGGGGTCTGGTTCTTCTTCCAGGCTGGCTGGTTGCTGTAGCTCTTGAGTGCTCGGTCTGAGGGTTTTGGCAGAGTCTGTGCACTGCAGAACAGAGGAGGCTCAGGGCATTGCTCTGTTCCTTGGGTGTGTCTGAACACTCTGCATCTTTAACTGTTATGTGGTGGTATTTGTTACGGAGGGTGTCTGTTTGTAAGGCTGGTTTGCAACTGTTCCTGTTAATTCTGTCTGTGGCTGCTCACCAAGAAGCTTTTCAAGGTGTGTAAAACCATCTCAGCCTACTTGTCATGTCTTCAGGTTGCATGTGGAAAGCCCACACCTCCAATCTGCTGTCTGACCTATAGTGACTGAGACATCTGCAGTTATAGAATAGCTGTACAGCCTTTTTGTACCGATTACCTCCCTCCCAACTGAATTTGACTCAAACGTCCCTCGGTGTTTATGTGCCTGTCAAGCCATGGAAACAACCCACCGATATGTTCATGTGCTGCTTTCCGCAACAGATGATGGTCAGGAAATTTGGGAGCCCTGTGGGAGAACTCTGCTCCATCTTCTTTGGCTCAGTTAAGACTGTACAGTGTGGTGATGGCTTGAGGAAAGTGTGACTTTTAAATTCTGCAGGGAAACAGCAGGAAAGTGAGTGACAAATGTGCAGGATATCGAGATGTTGCACTTTGAAGTGCAGCCTGTGAAAAGCTGTGTTATAACGGAGGGATTAAACCCTCTCCTTTCACTTTAGTTTCAAATAAATGAACCTTAGCACTGATGAAATGGGAAAACTTCGGCACAGGAGCAGTTCAGTGATTCTGAACTGGTGATTGTACTTGGTGCCTCTCTTCTGATTTGAAGACTGGAATGGAAATCCAGTGGCTTTTGGCAATGCTCGATGCCTTTGTATCACCCACAGTAATTGTAGCTGGTCATGGGTGACCTTGGTTGAGCTCAGCAGGGCAGGTAGCTGGCTGGGAATGTAGATCCAGTGTTTATCAGTTAATGGACTCCATTGTACCATGCTGTTAAAATAACCCTCCTGCCTTCCCTCTCCTACAGAATCTCTGGTGGGCAGGAATGTGTTTGGTCAGGGAACCGATTCTGTTACTCCAGCTCTTTTTTGAAGTTTATCTTCAGTAGTGTCTAGCTCAGTACGTTACTGCAAGGGCATGATGGTGGCAGGAGCATGAGGCTGGGCCAACAGACCAGTGGCTACATTGAGTTAACGACTGATAAGTTGCTGGTTATGCTGGATCAGTTGACCCAATCCCATCTGTTTCCTTTTGAGACATGAATGCCTTATTACCGAAGATGTTTGGCTGGGGCAGACCCTGCCCTGCAGCACTTATCACCCAGCAGATCTGACCCAAGTGGAGAGATCCTTTTCCTGCAAGGACACAAGATGTCCTTGTGTCAGGACATCTGCCCAAGTTCTTTTTCATTTCTGTCCAGAATCCCTTGTAGGGATAGAAAGAACAGGGCACCTTTTCATCC
This sequence comes from Buceros rhinoceros silvestris, assembly GCF_000710305.1. Classification (NCBI taxonomy): domain Eukaryota; kingdom Metazoa; phylum Chordata; class Aves; order Bucerotiformes; family Bucerotidae; genus Buceros; species Buceros rhinoceros. Next base: position 27,158 of record NW_010407610.1, on the reverse strand, counting down.
AAACAAAATCGTTTATATATTGGAAAAAGGGCAGATCAGGGATTTCAGCTACTTTGTTCGTACACATGTAGCAGAAATACTTTTTAAACTGACAAATGTGGTAAGAATTGTGAGCTGCGTGGTTAATACTACAGACTCTCCATGGCTGTTAACGCCATGTGCTTACTGTCTCCATTCCTTCTCTTTCTTCAGCAAAGGTAAGAAACAGTTTTCTTGATGTGAGAAAGATGCTTCCTGTTCCCCTAACCGGTATGAACCATTTGCAGTGTGCGTGAAATTTTGGGATGAACAGAAGTGCAGCAATAAGAGTCAGTGAAATGAGCGATGTAGAATCTGTTCTTGAGTTTCCTGATGTTACTGTAGTCCTGGGAACTTCTGCCTGTATCAGCTGAACCAAGTGTGAAATGTGGCTGCTGGGCTGTGGTGGAGGGAACAGCCTCTCTGGAGGAGCCTGTGCAGGGGTTGGGGAAGGCTGGTGGGCAGGAAGGGTGTGCAAGTGTGAAACAAGAGGAGGAGAGAGAGCAGAAACGGAGGTGGTTGGAAATCAGCTTTTTCCTTTTCTTGGGTATTTATGAGACTGTTTGAGATTCTCATTTCTGAAGGAACTGATAAAATAACTTGAATGCACATTGTACAACATCAAAAGATGTCCATAAATCCTGTAACTTGGCAGATGAGAGAGTATCTGTGGGAAAGAGATCAGATGCTCCTCTTCGTATTTCCTCATCTTTATTACCTTTAAATTACTTTTTATGTGGGTAATTAAAGAGTCTTTTAAGAGAACTAGAAACCAGTAATTTGAATATAGCATTTGAGTGCTTCGCATTGCTCAACAAAAAGTACCTCAGTTTTGTTCCAGGATAAATATTACAGAACCCATGAAAAAAATTTTCTGCTCTTTACAGCTCTACTTCAATACTGCTTACTAACAGAAATATTTCTTTTTATTCTTTTTAAAGACCTATTCAGGGCTGTTCTGCGTAGTCATAAATCCCTACAAGAACCTCCCAATTTATTCCGAGAACATCATCGAGATGTACAGAGGGAAGAAGCGCCATGAAATGCCACCGCACATTTATGCCATCTCAGAATCTGCCTACAGGTGCATGCTGCAAGGTAAGAACTCCGGACAACTCTTTGTGTCGTACCTAAAGCTTGGGAGTCTCGTTTTCCAGCTATATGGTCCTATAGAACATGATCAGAATCTGTTCTAGTACTTAAGGGGTGGGGGGTGCTTTCTTACCTAGAACCTTAAACCTTCGGCATAGAAACAACGGGGAGGTTGGTCTCGGTCGGCGTATTTGTCTGATTCACTGATGCAAACGAACGCTAATAGGAAATGTTCTGTGCAAGCTGAAAGGTGTAGCAGAAAAGCTTTTCTCTTTAAAAAAGAAGAGGTAGGATTAATGTCAAAAGGCGTCAGTGCACTTTGACTGAAGTAGGAGTGGAAACGTCTGATTGTGGAGGGGAAGCTGATGACTCGTGGCTCAGATGCTATAAAGGTGTTGGTGTTTTGGCAGCTGACAAATCATCTGAAGTGACAATGAAACAATAATAATGTTGGAGTTCAAAGAGAGGTCAGGGAAGTGCTTAACCTTGAAGATTTTTTAATTTATTCTCCAAACTGGTTATCAGTTCAGTCCATAGTAGAATAGAGACTGAGTTAATGGTGGGCACGTGCTTTGGATTTGGGCTTCAAGGCTCTGCTGTCAAATACAAAACCTTGATTCTGATGTTATACAAATGTGTGGAAATAAACACACGCAAAGCTGCCCTTCTGACATAGTGCACTAAAACGCAGCTCCCACTGTCTGATACTGGTTCATGTTTTGGTGGCTGTTTTCCTGATGTGGACATGTTATATCTAGAAGTGTGTGTAATGCAGAGGCAGGTCTGGAAAAGTCGCTGGGTTTCCTGCTGTAGAGCTGGTATAGAGGGGCTGGAAGTAGGTTAAAAGCTGTTTGACCTAGTTCACACCAAGGGAGAAAGTTTCTGCTACCAGGTTAACCGGCCATTGAGATGTAAATCTTTTTTAAAAAGGCATTTCCTCTGTTTAAATCACTGTAAGGCTTTGTTTCTGTAGTTGTGCCCTTGTCTTCAGGGGTGCTTAATAATAAACTCCAGCTTGCTGGATTGCTGAGTGCTCTTTCACCCCGGGAGAAACAATGCCCTCACCACTGAGCAGGGTGATGTGGGGACAAGCAATGGAAAAGCAGCAAACTGGGGCTCAAATGGATATTTGGGGCTCTGTTTTTATGGGAAAAATACCACCCCTATGGCTTCTTGCCCCAAACCACAGCTTGGGTCCGGGGACCCGTGATAACAAGCATATGTGGAAGAGCAGAGCAAACTTTAAGATGATTTTAAGGAGTTTATTCCTGGCAGTCTCAAGTGGTTTGTGGGTGAGGGCTTCCCACTCCAAAAGCACAGTATCTTTTGAAGTTGAGTCAAACTTTCCAAAAGTTCTTGAGACAAATGTCCTCTAGTGAAGTAAGTCAATGTCAGCCGTTACTGCACTTGAGGTGCTCCATATATCTGTGCACATGCTCCTGTCTCTGGAGATCCTGCTGCATGTGCAAATTTCACTATTTTTGGAAGGTGAAGTGAGGAGAATTTTCACGTGATATGTGTTTGGCTGCGGTTCTGTCTGCTTTCCATTCCAATCTACGGAGGTTTGTGTTTTGCATCAAATCTGTTTGGGTCTTTCTGTGCTTGTTTTCTTTTTGATTTTGTAGTCTGAGTTCCTGCCAGTTGAAAGAATGAAGCCATTGATTAGAATGAGAATAGATGAAAACTATAAAACAGGATCAGTTTATTAGGGAATCACTTCTTCAAAGTTAACGGAATCTATGTTTCTAGTACCCTCTGCCCATATGGAGCTGCTCCTGGCTTATTTTAGCCAGCGGTGTCAGTCAGTGAACTCCCATTCATGGTTTGTCCTTGGTGATGCAGTTGTGAAGGCAAGTGAAAAACCCGGAACAGGCATTAGCAGTTTGTGCCTGGCAAGTATTTTACTGAGTGGACTGTTCTTGCCTAAGTGGGCTGGATCAGAGGAAGGGACAAACAGTGCTGCTTCGGAACTTACACTGGGCCCCTGGAAGAGCTGATAGACACTTCTTCCTTTAGCAAGGAGGTGGTCACAGACTCCTGGCAATGCGATTGCCTGAGGGGTAAACTCTACTGGTGGCTTTATCCAACCACCTTGGCCCTGCAGCGTCTTGTGAAGCAGTGATCTGTCAGACACAAATGACTAATGACTGTGTCCAAAGGGGGTGAGTGCAGGAGACATCTGATGCTGCTCCATGCTGGTCTGTCTTTGCTTCCCAAGCCTGGAGGTGGGACCTGCTGAGGCACTTCAGGGAATTGATTCAAGTCTTCAAGTCAATAAAACTTGAACAACAAAGGTTTTCTAGTCATTAGGACATCAAATAATACCTGTAATGAACTCCTACTGTTAATTTTTTTTATGGTTGTCAGTGGCAACACAAGGTCAATGACTGGTAGGGAGAGCTGGGCTTTCCCTGCCAGCCAAGGCTTTCACATAATGGCCGGTGTCCTTCATCTTCTGACTACGCCTTATGTTTTGGTAGACTTTCAGTCTTAAACCACTGAAATCAAAAATGTGAATCTAACTTTGAACTGGTAGAAACAGGTCTCTCACCAAGAAGTAGCTCTTTTAATCACAGGTATTCCCATTCAGTCATCGGCAGCCTCTGCCACCATTTATTTGCAGCATAATCCTTGACCAAGATGTTCTAAAGTTATAATTCTAAATCTGTTCTTCTGCAGTTCATGTCCATGTTGGTGCACAGGTTGCTTTGGGAGGTGGAGGTAGGATGGGAATGAGAATGAAGGAGTGGAGATCAGTTACTTCAAGTCATGATTTTTCTGTTACAGCATATTCATAGACCTCTTCTTTAAGGAGTTTTCAACATTTGACATCTAAAGTTGAATCATAATAATTCAACTTCAGAATTGAAACCATAGGAATGCATTTCCCTTGGATAACACGACCAAACCCTTGTAGAAATACCATAACCATTAGCTCAGGTCAGTGGAGGTGGTTGGCTGTGCATTTATGGCATGTTCAGTATCATTCACATTCACTGTCCTTGTAGCTCCCAGGTGTTTGTGAGATGTGCTTACAGTGATAAGCAGGAGATCTGGACCTGAGCTGTGGCTCTGAACAACGCAGTTTCTTAAAACACAATTCCTCTGTGCTGGTAACAGGGAGTGCTCACCTCTTACTTGGTACGTTAATACTTTCATGCCTTTAATTCAGATCAGGGGTGGTTAGAGATCGTTTTCTGCTAATCCAAACTTTTGTATGTTTAATATTTTGTGCTTCAATAACAAAATAAAGATTTCTGGTGTAGATTATGAAAGCAGAAGATTTTTTGTTCAGCAGAAACAACTGATGCATCTCAGTAGTTACTCTGTGTTCAGTGTTGCTGGAAATCCTCCATTGTGTTGAACTGATTCAGCAGAGCCGCGCACAGTGCCCGCTCTGTTAGCAAAGGTAGGGAGCATTGCTGACCGCTGGTCATCGGACTGCTGCTCTATTCCTGTCCCCGGGAAGAATTTCCCATTTGGGAGGACCTTTAGCCCGGCAGGCGTCACAGGGCAGCTCTCATCGTGCCCTTTGGGAGGAGCAGGGTGGAGAACGAGCCAAAAATCTATTTCAGGCCTTGTGAAACGGGGAGGACAAAGGAATGGGGGTGGGTAAGAGCTGTGAAACAGTGTGTTCAAGAAGCCCAGTTTGCCAGTTTGAAGAGTGTTCTCCAGAGAGACGGGTTGAGTTAGCGTGAGCTGTCACAGAACGAGGGAGGTGCAGAGTTGTGTTTAATGGCCCAGTGTTGCAGCTGAACAGGTCAGTGGTGGAGCAGTGATGCGCTGGGATTTGAGGCACGTTCTGCAAGGAAAACCAAACCTCATGGGTTGCTGGATCTCACAAGTGTTGCCTTTTCTGCAAGACTTGTAAAGCTGAAGTGTGACCACAGTAAAAACAAGTGAGGCTTTGGGTGTGTTTTGGTTATGAGGGTCAGGATTTCTCTTCAGGAGAAGACTCCTTACCCCGTGCCTTGACCTCAGCAGTTAATAACATGCGTTCACACTGCCTTTCCCTTTGTCCTCCTAGTAATTCTCGTTCAAAGCAGTGTGGTGGTAGGGCAAGCGTTACTTTGTGGATGGTGTAGTGGATTTCTCCTGTGCTCTCTTCATTTTCCAAATGCTCTGTAGAAGCAGCAGGTACACACAACCCAGGGGCTTCGAGGTTTGATGGAAAGGTTTAGCCCTGGACAGAAACCAAATGCATGGTTGTGTCGGGTTGGGGTTAGCTTCGCAGAGGAGTGCTCGGCCAAGTGTTTCACAGCTTCCGTACAGTCGACGTGGCCGTAAGGAATTGGTGTCCTAATCCCTGTGACAACTCTGACCTTAATTCGGTTTGGTAATACAATTTGCAAGACTTGCTGGTGGGTTCTGTAATGCTGGAAGTTACAGGCAGCGAGAAGAGAACGTTTTGATGGGGACTGGGATTTTCTTTAAGAAAACTGTTTCTGTAAGTCTAAGGATTCATTGCTGACTGTATTTTACTAGCCAGGGGGACTGGGCTGTGTGAAAGCAGCGCTGACTTTTTTTTTTTTTTCCTCTGGTGTTTTTTGGCTTTCTCTCCTCCCTCCTCCCTTCTGATCCTTGCACCGTGTTTCTGGAGGAAGCACGGCATTGGGTTAATGTGCCTCTGCATTCATTGACTCCTCAAACTGCTTTGGAAGGAAATAGTAAGGAAAACTTGTTTGCTTTTTGTTGCCAAAGACCAGCCTGCCTACTAATATTCCTCTGGCATAATTATGCTTAGTCTCTCCTTTTTATCCTGTTTCCCTGAGGACATCTTGATGAGCACTGAATTAGCACTGATATTTTAGGACTGCCTTTAATCCTGTTGCAGAGAAGGTTTATCGGAAACAGCGTAACGCATGAAGCGAACACTTGGGGTTGGAGAAGCCAGTACTGCTGCAGCTGCGATACTTCTCTCAACGTCATCCTATGGATCTACATTTTTAGTTAATCTTGATTTAAGTCTTCTCTTCAGGGGTGGATTCACCCCCCCCACCAAAGATAGGGAAGAAAAGAATTGAAACTAAACTATGACAACTCTTTTCTTTGAAGGTCTATTAAATCCTGAAATGGAAGAGGAAAAAATTGCTCTGAGACTAAAACGCCTGGGAGTGATGACAAACATCCTCTGATACGTGAGGGTTATTGAGAACCTCTTAAGTGCCATTAATATTCTTGATATTTTCCTCCCATCTTGACTTACCAAAAGATTCCCCCAAGCTTTTTGAGTCATTGAAGTGCAGGGTGGCCAGTCAAGGCTGAGTGAGCTGCTGGGTGGATGTGATGTGAAGGATTGATAGGTCTCTTCACTGTTACACTGTGTTTTCACTTTGTCCAGCAAGGAA
>NW_010407610.1:19335-20599 GCF_000710305.1 Buceros rhinoceros silvestris | reverse complement strand
TTCCTGCTGTGGAATATAACTACTTGGGTGACAATAGCATGAGCATCACTGTTGGTTTGTGTACCAATAGGAATGTACATATGGGGTCTTGATGGCGGAGTGGAGGGAAAAAGGTTCCTGAAGCAAGAACTGAGGTAGAGGAAGCTGAAATCCTTCATGCTGAGAGTCTTCTGCCTCATTGTTTTTGAATGTGGGGTAAAATAAGAAATGTTTCTCTCAGTTGAACCTATTGTGGGATGTTTCATCTCCTTTCCTTCAGTCTTCCTTCTGTGTCGATACCAAATCTGTGCTGCCATCACTGTGAGGTCATTTTCATGGTTTAAATTACCACGTGTGCTTGTGACAACTGCTCTGAGCCTTTGTGTTTGTGTCAAACTGTGTTTGGATCCCTGGTCTTTATTGGCATCACCCTCAAGGTCACAAACTTAATTAGGCACGATGATATTTACAGTAAACAACTTCTTGATTTCAGGCTCAGTTCCTTAGAAGTGTTACTTGAAGTGGTTGACTTAAATGTTTTTGCATAACTTCAAGAAGTAACTCTCCTCTGTTAAAAAATGAGGCAGGGGTGACACTGGCTATGTAAAGAATTCCGGGTGTCTTCGCTGCCTTGGCCGTTCTCTCACTGCTTCTCAGGTGTCGCAATGGATTAGCCAGTTCCATGGTGATTCTGCTTGATATTCTGACCAACCAATGGTGATTTTAATGTTAAAACTCTCTGTGCGAGCTGAGCTCATGGTGGAATTGTGCCTGTGTTAGCCTACAGATGGGAGCTCAGGACGACGTGCATCCAGCTTAGGAAATCATCCATGAGATGAATCATTTCGTGCCTCTTGCTCAGCCAGCACCCGCTTCTACTCTGAAGCTTTACTTTAATTTCAGCTCATTTATTTCTAGGTAGTTGTGAAATGGCTAATTCACTCTGCTCGGCGTTCGCCTCCAGATGACGTACATCAAGGCTTTACTGCTTGTGCAACAAACTAAAACGTGTTGTGATCTTCACAGCACGTTGCACCGCAGCAGCACTGTGAAGCGGCGCGTGTCTTGCACAAGAACTGGTTCTTGTCAGTCGTGTCTGCATTCCTCTGAGGTGCTGAACTAAAGGTTTCACCATGCTGTAGCTGCTACTGCTGGGAATTGCAGTAGCTCCTTTTTCCTCCCCCTTCTTTACTCAAACTTCTTTGCTTCCTGGCCAGAGTAACAAGAAGTAGCAATTGTTATCACTTGGCAAGTGGAAAGCGCGGTGCGCAGAACTGGTGGTGTC
>NW_010407610.1:3450-19239 GCF_000710305.1 Buceros rhinoceros silvestris | reverse complement strand
AGAGTGGTGCGCAGAACTGGTGGTGTCCTGCTTTTCGTCCTCAGTAACCCCAGGCTCGCATCACCAACATGATTTCCAGTCTCTATCACAGCACAGATCTTGCTTCCTTTCACTCGTCATACTTGACACGTTCAGGTATTCGGTGCCATGGTGTGCACCGTCCTCAGCTACTTGGAGGTACAATGGTCGTGTGCGCCTGTAGTATGTGTGTTCACCAAGCAAGGTGAAGAAAAGCTCGTGGCTTGCTGAATACTCCAGGCATTAAAATTCTTCTTCTAGGGCATTTTCAGAGTGGTGGTAAAGCCATCAGATGATGCGTGGAAGGAAAACCCAGAAGAAAAAGCAGGGAAAAATGCACCTGCGTCTGTGTGTGCCTGCTGTGAAAGTGCTCAGGGAGGTTTTCAGGCTGGGAATGTTCCGTTGAGAAACATATCAGGGAATCACTCTCAAACAGAAGGGCTGGTAACTAGAAAAGTGGTGGTAGTAAACTGCAAGAACCAAGTTCTCATTGGCAGAGGTGGAATAGCTGACTGAGCAACTGCTGCCTGAGGACATTGGGCACAACACACTTGGAACTGAAGCACCTACTTGATATCTATGGTGCCATCTCTGAGTAATTCTTCTGCGGATCAGGGAATCTGACCAGTGTACTCGAAATTGGTGGCAAACACAGTGGTAGAAACTGTTCCAGAGTATGAACCAGCTTTCACAGGGACATGGTTACACATACATATACAGTTATGCGTAAAGGCTCCGTCTGGGTTTCCTGAAGAGAGGTCGTGCCTCACAAGTGTGTTGGTCTGTGGGTAGCACTCTATCTGCTATGGCCTGTGTGGCTTTCCACAAGTAATTTCATAACTATCCTATCCCAGAGGCTCTTAAATAACCACAGGATGAGGAAAGGCCTTCATATACATAAAGAACTAGTTAAGGATTGACCAGTCTTGTCTGTTTTCTGGTTTTCGCTGTTTTGGCAGGGTTACAGCTGAAAACCCTGTGGAACCTACATATGTTCATGCTTCTTGTTTATAAGTGTCTTGTCTGGAAAAAGAGAAGGGATGTGAGGGGATACTTGGGTTCTGTTGTTTTCCAGGATAGCAGAACTGGGAGCCTGATGGACCTGAGATTGTACAGGAGGTTAAGCTGGTATGAGACTCCCTGTGTGCCACTGCAGGAGGGCGGGAGTGCTGGGGGAATGATCATCGTTCTGCTTGCGGAGGAGCTGTAGGGGATGAAACAGATCTGGAAATCTAAATGCAGAGTTCAGCAATGGTTTATAAACTGGGTGGAGAATGTGAGGAGTGACGGGACAAGGGCTCAAACCAGGAAACACTTGCTGTAGACTTACGGTACGTTTTATCTTCCACACTTTGTGCAGCTCTGGCCTTCCCTGCTTTGGGAGAAGAGGAAATGAGACAGGAAGACATTAGAACTTAACAAAACCTGTGTTCAGCCTGGAAGTGATAATTCAGGTCAGATGTAACAGAATTCATTAAATCTGAAGTGGCCCTGGGAGAGGGACCGGTGATCCTTCCCCCACCCCATCTCTTCCTATGTGAGAACAAAGGGTCATTACTTGCAATTCACAGATAACATACTCAAAACAACACGGAGCAGCAGTGTTTTAACAGCACAGCTAAGCTGTGGTCATCTGTGGCTCAGGATACAGCGGGTGTGAAAGCCTGTGCTTGTCCAAAAGGCTGTTTGAGGAATACATGAAGTCTGAAGATAATGAATTGGGAAACTACAGAATTAGTTGGCTTCTGGGAGGGTGGTGCAGGAGTCATCCCTACCTGCTAATTTTCATCCTCACGTTATCTGCTGTTGGAGTGCGATGCTAATTCCAGTTGTACGTGGTCTATCTTGCTCTATCAGTTTGCTTTGTGAGCTGCTCGTAAAGGCACGTGTGTATCAGATGGTTGTAGATGGGTATCGTCAGTGTGTTCATCATGCTGGGGCTTGTGGAGCTGGTGGGTCAGCTTGTGCCTTGCTGGGCAGTGGCAGGGCTGCAGGAACCTGCTCGACTGGCTTTGAAGGGGCTGAGGAGACTACTGGAAACTGTAGCCCAGCTTTTAGTTTCTGCTGACTGCAGAGAGCTTTTATAGTCTATATTGGGGTGCTCTCCATAAGCGTTATTTCTTACTGCTCTAAGGTGTTAAACTGGCTGAGAAGAGGCGGCTGTAAAATGTCATCGTGTCCCTTTTTTAAAGCAGTGGTTGTTCATGGTGACCCGCAGCATCTCCAGTGGAGTGGATTTAAAAGATGAGGTTAAGTTTTTCCCCACGAAACCACAGGGAAACATTGCCTTTAGCACAGGAATGAGGTCACGCTAGTTACTGGGTCAAAAATTCCTGTAATGATTATCCTCCTCTTTCTCATATCCTTGTTTTTTACATCCCTTTAGTGCAGACTAAGGCTGGAAGAAGCGGGGGGATCAGGTACTGAAAATAGGTGGAGAAAAGTTGTAGCTGGTGGAGAGATGCTTCTGCTGTTCCCCTCCTGCTCTCCACAGGGAGGTACTACTCCCCTCAGGGTAATACACTACAGTTCTAGATAGAAATAGTATTAAGCTATGTAGGAAAAACCCCACTAATCAAAGCCATTTTGTAAGCAAAGATTGTTCATGGCCATTTCTGAGCAGGAGGTGAAACTCTCAGATGGATGATGGTGCTTTGTAATTCCACAGCAAATGTTTGTGTCAGTCTGTGCTCAAGGGCGAGGGAAAAGAGGGTCTGAAGAATTTCCCCCATGTAAATGGCATAAGAAATGTGTGTGCTCGTGTTCAGAAAAATGGCAAAGCAGAGAAGAAAATGCTTGTGTGCACACAAGTGTATGTGAGTAAAAGAGCTTTTGTCTTAAAGAAATAAAGGTTGACATCTTTCCTCCAAAGGAAAGGTGAGCTGGATATATCTGTGAATTTTTCTTTAAAAGCTGAAGGACAGATTTATCTTGTATAGATTCAAAATGCTGTGCCAAAATAGAGTTTATAGAGAACTTAAAGGTGATTGAGGCACAAGAGGGTGGGGAAGGTGTGGTGATTGTCCTCTGAATGGTTGAACTTCTTTAAGAACTAGTCAGAATCAGACCTCAGGGAAGTCTGTATGTGAAGATAAGACAGTAGCATTAACCTGGGTCCTCTGAGGAAGGGATTTTGGTGTTTGAACTGTCTCATTTCAGCTTGAGATATCCACCTCCCCTTAACCGTAAGCAGATGGTTGTCTTGAACACGGCACAGCGGACCAAGTTGATTGTGCTGTATCTTTCCACACTCACAAGGGAGCCTCAACAGTTCAGCCTGTAAAGGGCTGGAAGAGCTTTTGTCTGCTGCAGTGCCTCATGAGACTCTAACAGTGGCTTTTGCGTGTTCTCTTGGCAAAGTGTTTTAAACGTCTTGCGGTGTTCAGTGATTGGAAAAACTAACAACTCCCCCGCTGAAGAGCAGTGGTGTGAGAAGTCTGTAAGGCAAATCTTCTATTTTCAGGTAAACGTACTCATTGGAAGGCTTGTTCTGGGCCTTAAAGTACTCGTCAGAAGAAGGCTTACAGGTCAGCTGTTGAAGGAGTCGCTGGTGTGCAGGGGTATGCTGGATGACCTCTTCCAGCCTGCGGCTTGTCAAATACTGCTTGTCTTAGGGTTCTGCTAAGCAGCATGCAAGTAAGAACTGAAGAGTAAGCACAGGGCTGGCCCTTGTAGAAGATTTAGGAGCTTCTCCTGGGAAAGCTGTTTGGGAGCCACAGGTGAGGAAGGCTGAGAACTGCTTGCCTGTGTCATCTGAAGAACAATGAGCGAGTCCTTGCAGCTCTAGCTGCAGCAGGTACCGAGCTGCTGCCCTGTGGGCTGTTACTGCCCCTCAGCCAAGCTGCGTTAAACACTCGTGAGAAGCAGCTGTGGGCTGTGACGGTCAGTCAGTCGCTTGAATGGGTTTGGAGGGGAAGAAGTGCGGTACCTGTTAACTTCTGCTCACCGATGTGGTAACTTTAATTTCTAAGCTCGACTTACTAAAGCTTCTCTTAATGATAGTTAATGAAGGCAGTGAAAGACTGCCAGTGAAAACACAAACCATGTCTGAGCCTCTCTGAGCTTAATGAGGACTAAAAAAGTAATTGCAGTTCTCTCCGGTCTGTCGTGGAGGAGCTGCCCACGGTTTCATTAAGTCAAACAGCTGTTTGTTTTTGCCTTTTCTGCTGGTTCAGCACTGGCTGGCGACTCTGAAAACAAATGTCACAATTTTTTGCTTTAGGAATTTGGGTAATTTCAAGCTAATGTCGCAAATACTGAACTCGTGACTTCTAAAACAGCCTCAATTCATAACCTGGCTGCTGCGTCCAGAGTCTGATGGTGCCATGGTAGGGAAGCCGCAGCGGCTTGGGCTCTCTGGAGCGAGTGAGCGAGTAGCGAGTGTGGTCATGAAGTTTGCTGTAGACACGCAAGAAAGATTTGTATTGGGTGCCATGGATCCCCGTCAACAAGGGTAAACTGTGACTGGGGCCTGACTGACCTCTGCTGTGCTTTGTTTGGTAATAATTCATGTTCTTTGCCGGCAGGTGGCCAAACCAAAGCACGGCTGCTGTGATCTATCTCAGATCTCACCTCTTAGAGCAAGGGGTGGAACCGTATTTATTTTTTGAAAGCTTTTGTTACTTTAACTTCACGAACAGACTCTCTATAAGTGTTCTGGCTACATGAAAGCCTCCACCCCACAGTGAAGAGGTGTCTTCTCAGCCCTTCACTAAAGACTTGAATGCCTCTTGGAGTAAGAAGGAGGTGAGAGTGAAATACTAGTCTGTCAAAAGTGGTCTGTGGCAGTTGGAGCTGGCGGCTCTCTCAGGCAGGCTGTTTTCTGACGCTGTCCGTCTCCTGCTGTATGGGAAATAGCAGGTAACCGGATAAAGTCAGGAATTGGTAATTCATTTAAACCAGTGCTGTTAGGTTTCTCTTTGAAGTGACAGTGGAAGTGGTGGGCTGGAGGGAGAGTTTTGATGAAATTTTTCCTGGGCTGGTGTCTGAGCCAGCACTGGGGGCTTTCAGTGGTTTGTGGAAAAAGTGACTGAGCACTGATGAAGCAAAACTGATAAATATTATTCTAAATCTTAAAACCACTGAATACCCATGAGGAGTGGCGTCCACCTCAATTTGATCTTATTCCTACTATAAATTACAGTTTTTCACACTCTAGGGCAAAGAATGAGAATTTCTGCAAGTTCATTGTTTGCCATTTTCAAAGAAATAAGACTTGGATGTAAAACCCGACCAAGAGATGGATAAGCTGATGATAAGGCAAGGAGATCAATGTGGTTTGAAGGTACCTCAAGGGATTGTTTTCCCCTAAAGAGTGCTGGTGTCATTGAGCATCTCTGTGCTTCACAGGTTCCTTCTAGCTTGTAGCAGGACAGTGCAATGATCCTATTTGCCATTCTCAGAGTTACTTGTGATGTCTCCATCCTTTCAGTCACCCAAAACCTGAAGAGAGTAACCTGATGGTGATATTGTCGAGCTCCTTTAGCACTGGTGAACATATCAGATGCTAGGTTCAGCTTCCTGAAACAGCACTGGCTTGATTCATTAAAACTCAAAACATCGGCTTTGTTAGCAAATTACACACACTCTGAAAGGTTCACTTGAAGGTTCCATGGGTTACTGATGGCAGAACCCTGCCTGTACTGCCGTGAACCACTCAGCTCTTCGTGCAGGTGCAGAATGTGCGTTGAAGGCGAACGACTAAGCTCTGCAGAGCAAAGGCTGTTGCACAACTGAAGTAGGGGTGAGGTGTGGGATAAGCAGTGCCAGTGCAGGAGGCTGGTGAGGAGCGTTAGTGTGTCAGGGTACGTTTGGCCTGCAGTGAGGTGGGAACACAGCAAACAAACTTGTGCCTGTCAGTCTTCCTGCTCAGCTTGTTAGAGATGTTTGTTGCAAGTCACTTCGCAGCCTTAGGTGTTTGATGATAGTTTATGGAGTAACTAGGCAACATTTTAAAGACAAACACAAAATATAAAGACGTGCTTCATCTCAGTAACCAGATCTTTCTCCAGGCTTATCAGTCCAGGAGGACCCGGCTTAAAGAAAAAAAGCCCAAACAAAGTCCCAAAACCAGGGGAAAAATAAGTTATTAGTGCTTGGAATCGAAGCATGGCAGGTTGTCAGACCCCCGTGTGCTCTGGAATGGTACACAGTGCTTCTGCCCCAGTCTGTGAATGCTCTGGCAGCAGCAAGATCTGGTCTGCTGGGACGGTCTGTCTCTTCCAGGCAGTGACCTGTTTTCTCAAAGCTCACCAGAAATTTAATTTGGGAATGTCCTTGAGCAGACTGATAGTCGAGCCTGTTCACCTACAGCAGAGGGCAAATATACCCAGATCTTCTGAGCCTAACACCCGCAACAAACAAGGCCATGGACCAGGGAGCCAGGCTGTTCTTGATGAGTGGTCTATGGCACATGAATATTAAACACTGTCTAAAAATAAAGAAGATTCCTCCATTCCCCCTGCAGCACTGCTGCTGTTTGGAAAGACAAGCGTTTCTGCCATTTGAGAAATACCAAAGCAGTTGCCTCTGCCAGCGCAGCCCAAGCACCGAGGTTCTGGGTTACACCCACTGCAGAAGCAGGGCTGGCACAGCTGGCACTGCTGCTCTAGCAGGTATTTCATCCTCTGGAGAGGTGAAAGGAAGGGCTGTGGCAGAATGAATGAGCCACAAGTGTCTTCCACTTGGGTTTTGGAAAGGACACCCCTTGATGTGCCTGCAGATAAGAACTGTTTCCCTCTGCACAGTTTCCTGCTGGATGTGTAGTTGCCTGTAGCTTTTTCTCCAGCCTGAGCTGGGAAGGAGCCCTGGCCCAGGCTGCCCAGAGAGGTTGTGGAGTCTCCTGCTCTGGAGAGATGCCGAAGCTGCCTGGACACCACCCTGGGCACCCAGCTCTGGGAACCTGCTCTGGACTGGATAATCCCTAGAGGTTCCTTCCAGTCCCCACCAGCCGGGGATTCTGGGGGTAGTCCTGAGCTTTACATGTCAGCAAAATAAACCTGGGGTTTATTTCCTATAATGCAATCCTTTACAAATTAGCGGTGGAACAGAAACCTCACTTGAAGCTCGGGGCTTGCGGGAGCAGGCAGGTTCTTTTGGAGCTGGTGACAAACAGCTCAAGTGTAAAAGCCAGGTCTTTGTGATGCAGAGTTATGGAAAAGATGTGGAACTCGTTGAAAACCCTGGCTCAAAGAGGGGGTGGAGAACACCTCTAACTGAAACATTTTGCTTTCTGCAGGTTGATTTGACTGGTTTGATTGTGTAGTTTTTAATATAGAGTGGATGGTGTTGAAATACATTCCGTAAAGCTCCTGTAATTATGAAATACCTCCTGAAGGGTGTCAGTGACCTTCAGGCATTCTTTTCAAAGGTCGTGAGCGCAGCAGTGGGTGTCACAAAACTGCTGAGCTCTGCTGTATGGCAGAGTTTGGCTCCCTTTGGTATTTCCCTGGATGTCCCTCTGACAAGTCTTTAATGAATAAGCTAAATTACGGAGCACTTGAGGCTTGCATGTTAATTTAAAAGAGAAAAAAAACAACAGTAAAGCAAAGCACGTGTTTGCTGGAGGTGTCAGGGCTGTTTCCAGTGTCTGGTCATTAGTATCGTGCACTTGAAATTGCTTTTTGTCTCACTTAATACTTTGGATTTTGAAGTCTTTGATTAACCTGGGAAGGGTGAGTACAGAATGAAAAACATTGGGCCTGCTTTATCTGAAAATACAGCAAATATCATTACTGTGTATTATTAATTTTAGCCAAAACTTTGGCTTTCTTATAAAATGGCAGAACTTTTAGGAATGTCCAGGCTGTTGTTTGGGGTGTGGGGAGGTCTGAACTGGAACATTGAAGGGATACTATTAAAATTGCTTGAGAGTCTCCTTAGAATTGTTAGGCTGAGAAGGTGAATTTTTTTAAATACTCACTTAAAAGAAACTCTCTTATGAGTTACAAACAAAAAACTATAACGATGTTTCTTCTTGTTTTGCAGATCGTGAGGACCAATCAATTCTCTGCACGTAAGTGAACACTTTTTGGGCACTTTTGGAAATCTGTGTTGCGAAAGGGGCCTTTGATACAGCTGTAATAGTCCAAACTTGGTCTTTAATCTCGACAGGCCGTGACTAACACTTGCAGATGTAGCATGGAGCAATATTTAATATGGGGATATATTCTTCTAATGCTGGAATTCATCTTATTGAAAGTTTTATAGGCATGTGCTGCTTAGACGTGGTTTCCAAAGGATCTGAATTGGAAGCGGAGAGTTCTCACAGAGAACATCTGTGAAGTGCTGGGCTGTGACTCCTCAGCATGCAGTGCCCCAGGGGGATGTGAAGCAAAAGCTGGTCTAGAAGCACTGCTGAGCAGCACCTTAGCTTTGGATCTGCTTCACGTGGCAGAATGCTGAAGAAGTTGCCATTATGGTGTCCTTTTGCTTTCTCTGTGTGCCTAAATCTGCCTCACCTGGAACAAACTTCCAGCTGCAGCTCAAAGTCCTCCCGGATCTGGGGGTGTGCTGGTGGAGTGGCTGGAATATGAGTGTGCTTTCAGGCTGTGACACTGCTGAGCCGATTTTTTGCGGGGCTGCTCTTGAAAGTGTCCCTTCTCCCATGCAGGCTGTGTATTTCTGCAGCCTCTTGAGCCAGCACTGCAGTTTGCAGCCAACACAATGAGCTAGGTCAGGGAGCGAAAGTGATAATCACCTGATCTTGCCACAAAACAGAATCACAGAATTGGTTTGGTTGGAAAAGACTTTCAGCTCCTCGAGTCCCCCCCCATCCCCCGGCACTGCCAGGTCTCCACTGACCCCTGTCCCTCAGCAGCACCTCCACACGGCTGGGAAACCCTTCCAGGGATGGGGACTCCACCACTGCCCTGGGCAGCCTGCGCCAGGCCTGCCCAACCCCAACGGGGAAGAAATTGTTCTTCGGGGCCAACCTCAACCTCCCCTGGTACATCTTGAGTCTGTTTCCTCTTGTCCTGTTGCTTCTTCCTGGGAAGAAGACACTGACTCCCCCCTCACTCCAACCTTCTGTTAGGGAGTTGTTGAGAATACTTTTCATGATGATTTTCAGCAGTGTGGTTCTCTGGGTCTGGACTCAGTGACTCCAGAGGGTTGTTACTCTGAAGCCGGGAGTGTGGACATGCAGGAGGGGAGTTGTCCCTGTTGGCAGCCAACCCTAGGTTGGGTATCTGTGTTGTGAAACCCACCTTGGCTCCATTCTGACTGCTTGCGGTTAGCAGTCTTGGGTATAACTGAACATTCTCGGTTATCTGGGGAGGAGAGGGGAGAGCTGGCAGCTCACATGCCTCCAGCTCGGTTATGTGATCGTTGCCTGTGCCGTGTGCCAGCGCATAGCAGCCGCATTGATGCCATAGTTTGTGAGGATGCCTCCTTCCTGAAATAGCTCAATCATTACATTAATTGCTGGAAAGAGAACTGGATTCAGTTTCCTTCCTGACATGAAAGGATCCAAATCTTCATCTCCCGCTTCCTGCAAAAGTGCCTTAACTATAAGCTCTGCACAAGACTGAAGGCAGATTATTCCAAGCCACGCTTTTTTGAAGTGTGGATACTATGCATACAGGATCCGCGGGGCCTAAGGACAGAGAAGCAAACACAATTCTGTAGCTAAGATAAAAGTCGATCCGGTTAAAACAGGCTCATCTGGGTCTCTGTGGTTCCTGCTCTCAGCACACCTTCTGTTTTCATGTGCTGACTGCTTCATGTGCAACTCCAAAACAGCCCTCAAAGCAGGGATGGGATCCCAGAGCAAAAAGAAACACTTTGTTCTTGTGCGTTTGTGGATGCTTTGACAGTATGCGCTTGCCCCAGGTGAATTTTTTTGAAGTAGCTTCGTGTTTTGTGCCTATGCATGAACTTGCGCTCCTTTACGTGGTCAGCAGAGCCCACAAAGGCTGGAACGGCGGTGCTGCAGGATTCAGTGACTGTCTGATCTCTTCGTTTGCAAACTGGAAAACCTCTAAGCTCTCTTGCCTTCCACTCTGTTATTACCTCACTTGTAAGGTTACCATAAGCTTTCGATCCTTCTGCACTGAACAGACAGTTGAACCCTGTTTTATATCCAGTACAGCACACTTCAGCACAAAATGCCTGGCTCTTATGGTAGGTTCCACACCTTGGCTGGGCGGTGGACGAGCTGCTTGCTGTCTGTTTGCAGAGAGAAGCTTGTTCCAGATGGTGAGGGGTGGGGAGTGGACTCAAGTCCTTACAGTCAGACCTGAGGAGAAAGTGACCATATCCTGTACTGAAGTCTGGAGCTGCTGGGGATTGCTGAGTGCACTCCTAAGACCCTCAGAGATGGCCCTGAGGACATCTCTTCTGTTGCACATGTCAAATGTTTGGTGACAAATCTCCTCCTCCATGTAAAATTTCCAAAGCCGAGGCTAAGCATCAGTGAATGATACATCCCTGAAGGGTTTCAATGCTGTCCTGTAATTGTGTTGCAAAACTAAGTGTTGAGACCGAGTGACACTGGACAAGTTTTGCTGCCTTTTATTCAGCATCTTGGTTGTACCAGTTTTAAAGGCTACACAAGTGTGGTGGAGTCTTAATAAAGCCAAGTCTGATCAACAGATTCTGGGCTCTGCAGCTATCTGGCTGCTTTAACTTGTGTTTCTTGCTGAAGTACTTACAAAGCGGTGAAAAAAACCCCAAGGTTAAGATCAATATCACAGAATGTGGTTTACAAGGAAATATGAATTACTTCAGTAATGTGGACCTTGATTATGAAGGATAAGGCAGGACCAAAGAACATCCAGTCTAGCTCTTAATCTGCTGAGAACATGAAGACATGTGATGTGGTAAACGTGAGGATCCAGGGTGCTTCTTGTTGAACACCAAAGTGCCACCATAGCCCAGGAGACCTTGGTAATGCTGTCTAACCCCTAGCACCTGTAAAAAAGGGTATAGGAGTTACCAGGCTGCTCTTCAGGTTAATAAACACCTGTCTGTTAAAACAGGTTTGTCTTAGGCTGCTTTTCAGCTCTGTGTCCGATTCAGAGAGGAGTATTTGTATTCCCCTATGTGTATCTTACAAACAAACAGGCTCTAAGACCAGCTGCCTGCTGTGGTGTGGTCCCTAACGGGTTTCTCGAAGAGCTATGTTCTTCACATCAGGTCTGGATTATAGACTTAGTACTTGACGTGTGGTGGGCTGGGATGTTAAATCGTCTTCATGAGTGGGACAAGGCCATGGCAAACTCCCTTGTAGAGCAGACTGAAAGGAGGTCTCAGGTTTTGATCAAGAGCGAGCTGGTGTCCAGGACTTGCCTTGCACTGCTGACTCTGTGGTGAAGAGGTGAACTGTCTGTATTTCCCCTTCCATGCCACTGGTTATACAGGTCTTAAATTAATAATTAAAGTGGAAGGAGTGTGTCTTACCAGCACTGGAGGTGGTTTCAGAAACTCCTTTGGCAGCTCATAAAAGACTCAAGACCTCTTCTCATTCCAAACTTGTGATTGACCCTGATCTGTAGCAGAGCTGAAAGTGCTCACAGTACCTTTTCTCTTTCACCAGTGGGAGTGGTTCAGGCTAGCTAGTGAGAGAGCAAACATCCCGTGACTCGTGCTTAGGTGAGTGGACAGCCATGGTGTGTACATCCTGGAGATAAGTTTTCTCCATTGCTTGATGAAAGGTCCCTCTGGTTAACATCTCTACCTGTCACTCCCTACCGCTAGCTGATGAAGTTTCCTGGGTTTTTACCTTCCATGGCCTCTGGAGTAGGGGGCCAGATCAGCTCTTGACATCCTTCCAGGTTTCTGTGTCCAGCCCCTCCTCTTCTTGACAGCCAAGAGTGCTGCTGTCAAGGGCATTCTTAGGTGTAAGCTCAGTGCTATTTCAAGACTCTGCATTTGGTTTCAGTTCTTCCTCTTCCACGACCATCTCTGCACTTTTTCCAGATGCTTTCCTTTGAACGTCTGTTCCATTCATGCTTGCCTTGGAAAAACCTTTTAACACTCTTCTCCTCTATTTTGTTAACTCATCCACAAGCGTTTGATCCTCTGGACTCCATGGTCAACGCAATCCTGATCGGTATCTGGTACATGTGGTGTTTTTTATCCTAGGCAAGAAAGTGGGTGACTTAACCAGCCTCAGCACCAGATGTGTCTTCATCTTTCCAGATCTTTAGTACACACCAGTGTTTCCTCTGCAGTTACCTTCCTGCAGTCATGAGTCCAGTAAATAGCAAGCTGAGTCCAGTAAATAGCAAGCTGAGTCCAGTAAATAGCAAGCTGTGTCCAGACACGTTGTGAAATGGTGGTGCTGTTATTTAGTGTGTTTTCTAACATAGTTACACCACTTTTGTAGCTATATGAGGAATGTTGTACCTTCGATGTTATGTAGACATCTGGAGATTTGTTACGTAGACACTTGGAGGCACTCCTTGACTCAGTCGCAGGTCCTCCTGCAGGTTGGTTCAGCGTTTGGTGGAGGCTGGCCATTGTGATGGGTTGGGATGCAGTATGCTTGAGAGAAGTGCCTGTAGGGGGATCTTCTGGAGGAATACAGTTTGCTGAGAATTATCCTGATTTTTTTTTTCCCTCAAAGAGAGTTGTACTGAAGAATAACCTGTGTTCTGTTGAAATCCTGTGGATACAGACATTCCATGTGAGGATTAAATGCACCATGTGAGTGGCCTAGCCTTGACAGATGGTTCTCCAAGCATGCCTCCTATCACATCTCATTGTTATGAAGGTAGTGGGAGGTTTCCTTCCTTTCAACTTAATCACCTGCTGATGTTCTGTAAGGAGTTTTGCATGAACTGGTGATCTTAAAGTTAGTACTATTTTCTCAAAGTCAAACTTAATACCAGGAGGGAAAAAACCGAGTGCTGCTGTGTTCTGGGATGCTTGTGTCAGCATAACATCTTGTCCTTCACCTACTGTGGAAGCTGGTTCTTCAGGAGGATATTACTCAGGTGTCAGCTGATGTGGCTGTCATTCAGTTCTCCAGTCCAGCCTCCATGACCCAACTCTCCGCTCTTGCTGTAGAAGTAAGAGTTGTCTCCAGGCATAAAGTAGTGTGTCTTCTTCCTCTTGCATTTGTTACCTTCTGTTCTCTTCCCCTTCCACTCTCCATCCTTTTAGGGAACCAAGTGTGGACAATTCCATTGCTGTGGAGACTGTCTGCAGGTCTTTATCTGAGTTAGTGGCATACTGTGGATATATTATGGGTATCTATGCACTGACTTATTTTCTGATCTTTTATTTATTTCATTGTGCCCCCCCTTTCACCCAGCCACATCTGTTCTTGTAAATTGGTTAGTTGTTGAGCTCCAGGGACAGGGTTTGTAAGAGAAACTCTGAGGAAATTAATTATAGAAGTGTTTTTCTCAGAGTGACCCCAAAGTCCTTTTCCTGTGTCCAGAAGGACTCTGCTCCACAGTATAACCTTGATTTCCTCAGGTAGCAGCGACGTAGTTTCTTAGGCGCCCTTTGGCCTTTCACCCCCTGAAAATCCTGAATCTCTTCACAGGCACGTAAACCTGCAGCTCCTTGACCCACTGGACAATTTATCAGATGCTGGTGGAGGCCAGATTATTGCCTGGTTAATGATGAGATGGGAGGATCTGAATGAACCATAATGGAGATAATGTCTTCTTAGCTTTGAAGTTAGGTGGTTTAATTTTGGCATGCTGACCACTAACGAATGTTTAAGACTGCTGGAGCTCTCTGTTGCTTTGTAGTTTAGTCAATGAAGCTTTCCAATAAAAAGCCAACAAGCAACCCCCAAAATCATCACTTCTCTGGGCAGCCAGACTTAACCAGCTTCCATCTGATGGCTCCCCATGACTGGAGTGCAAATGAACATTTATTTAGCATCTTTTCCCTGTAAACTCCTGGTTTGCTGAAAAGAAAGGAAAAATGTAGGTAGTTCCAGCAGCTCCATGTTCCTGCTGGCTGATAGGGCCATCATCACCCAGCATCCCTAGGAGAGCAGTCACAGAGCAGTGGGACTAACTGCGAGTGCACTGACCGTGCTGTACGCTGCAGTTCCTGTGAGACCAAAGTGCTCAGGAACAGCCTTGAAGCTGCTTCTTTCCATCGTGAAGCAGCAGCTGGTGACATTTTGCTGAGTTGTGTAGTTTCTTGTTGGTTATCACTGTCTGTTGGTGCTAAATGGGCAGCCAGGCACTCGGGAGCTCACAACTAAGATGAGGAAATTTCTGTTGTAGTTTACTCAATCTGAGGAATCCTCAGACTCTTCCTGGCTTTGTCTTTAGCTGCAAAGCAACTTTGGAAGAGTCAAGTATGTGCTGCGCTCCCCTTAGCCAGTACGTTCTGAACTGGAGAATTTCTCCACAAGCTTACGGTGCTCTCAACTGAGCCTGGGCTTGGTGAACAGTCCTTTAGCAGATGCTCACTGCTGGGCAGGGATGTCACAGTAAGGTGAATCGGCTTCAGGACTGGAGGCGTGTGGAGGGAATAGAGGACAACAGCAGCAAATTCCAAGCATTTTTGTAGACAACCTCTGGCTAGAGTCCAGCTTGTAACATTCCCTCGACAACTGGTGCTGAGATGATGTGAGGCATCCAGAGAAAGGAAGGAGCTGTAAAGCAGCCTTGTAAATAGCAAAGCCATGAGTGGCAACTCTGCGCTCGTCTAAGCTGGCAGTTATGGCTCCTGGTTTCACAAAATCAGCTGGGCGATTGAGACGGCCTTTTGATGACAGGTCTGGACCATGAATACCTGTGAAGTTGTAACGAGCCGAAGATCTGCTCAGCAGTTTGCACCTGCTGCTGTGTGAAGCACAAAAGCCCATTGCTGGGGCTGCCTCTCCCGCAGTGACTTTCTCCTACGAACAATTTAAGTCGCACTGGCGTGTTTTGTTGCCTTATGGAAGCAGCTGCTTTGCATGGAAGGAGGCGCTGCCGGCCCCAGGACCTGTCAGCAGCAGGTCGGGGTTCCTGCGTCTTGTGAAACCGGGCACTGAGGGGAACTTGCCCAGGTGGTGGTGCCACTTTGCAGATGGACCTTCTGCTTCCAGATGAACTTCTCATCCCAGAGCTTGTTGCTGATCTGGAGCGGTAGAAATAGGCTGAGTCTCCTGAGGCGGAGGAAGGGTTGGAGAGATCCAGGCTCCCAGCATGGAAAATACTGGCTTGTTTAGTTAGTTTTTCAGTAATTTAAACCACAGAGGTGATCTGCGGGATGGGATAGATGACACTAACTGCATCTGACCATCCTAATAGATTCCAGATGTTTATCTTCACAACTATTGTTAGTTTGCAGCAGACTTTGTGCACAAGTAGCAAGATGAAGAAGAGCCTGAGTTTGAATGTCAAAGCTTTCTCTGTGGTTTTGTGTCCTCCTGTCCTGTGTGACTCATGGCATGGCGCCGTGTACGTCCTGTGTCACCCTTGCTCTGCCAGTGAGATCCATGGCGAGCTGGGTGGTGGTGAAGAGTGCCAGGCCTTGCAGTGAGGCTTCACTGAGCAATTTCAATCTAACCTGACTTCCCTAAACCCCAGAAACTCATTTGCCAGTTCAGGAAGAGGTGGTGGTGTTGCCTCGTCCTGACATCCTGAGTTCTATAACTACCACAGGAAGATGGAGAGAAGCTTCAAATCGGAATGCTTGACGATAGGAAAAGCAGCTGTTTCACTCCTGATTTTCGTTAGAACAGGGCTTTCTCAGCCAGGCGTTTGACCTGCTGGTGGAATAAGAGCTGCCAGGGTAAGTGGGTGTGTGGGGAGAGCACGCTGCTCTCTGGAAGTCAGAAGACCAGCTTCCATTCCTACTCTGTGACCC
>NW_010407610.1:0-3390 GCF_000710305.1 Buceros rhinoceros silvestris | reverse complement strand
TCCTGCTCTTTGACCCACGAGTCATCTCCCGCTACGTGCGTTTTGCATGTTTTTGAGATGCTAATCTGCTCTGCAGAGGAAAAGCCTTTTCCTTCTGCACGAGGATTAGTGACAGACTGGTTGAGAAGATGCATTTGCCTGAAGAGGACTTTCCTTTATTGAAAACCACACCGTAGCTTTACACGTGATGAATTTAAAACCACGTAAAAACTTCCACGTGCTCGTGCCAACTGGGGAGAAGCGCTTTAACTCTAGATGCTGCATAAAACCTCCAGCTGCTGTTGGGCTTGCCTTGACCTGTCTCGGTAATGTGGCTTGTTAAGGAGAGATCCTCCAGCTCATTGCTGGAACAACCTTGTACCTCCGACTCGAGGCTGTTGCTGACGATGGTGGGTTACCTGGATGCTTGGCTCGGCATAGCCCGTGGCTGGAGCATTTCAGATTGGTCTCATAAGGTTTTTGTATCTACGAGGGGTGGAATTGAGTCTGAAATAACGGTGGTGAAATCATGATCCTGCAAAGCTGCTGATGCTGCCCGAAGTAAGGCCAGGATCTCAGCCAGGGGTTTTAGTTGTTTGATTTAGGGTAACACATTAATTGAGTTGTTTTAAAACAAGATTTTGAGAAAAGTTAATCTTTACCTTCGTGATACCAGCCCCGCTCCATAAATATCGTACACAGCATTACTGAAAGTTTCCCTTTTTTGGGCAGGTTGATGGAGGTAGAAGATTTTAATTTATTTTTATAATCCAAGTGTTTGCACTCCTGGGAAAGCGCTAAAGTATGCAGAGGGCATTATTTCTATAAATGAAAAGGATTTATCCTAAATCTTCTAATTCTTCGCTAGCGTCTGGCAGCAGAGCTGTCGACCGCCGCATCCTGCAGGAAATATTTGGCATACTTGTGAGCTCCAGGGAGAGGGGAAGGAGGGTGATAACATCCAGTAGTGTTGCTTTGGAGTAAGAACTTGCATAAAGACTTTCTAAAAAACCCCACCACTATTAGATTTAAAGGTTTTTTTTAGCAAAAGGAATGTACTGGAGGGTTTGACCTTCCCATGCTGTGGGTGCCAGAACAGGCTGTGGACAAGCTGACTCCTCTAACACTTCAGAAGGTTGATGGCTGGACTGTGTGCCTTGTGCTGTTTTCTCTTTGCTGGAGGTGTCAGTAGATTTTTTTTTTTTTTCTCCTTTAAAATTTAAAAATCTGTTTCTGTCATTTGACAGAAAAGGTTATTTATCTGGTTTGAGAGGCCCACCTCATAATGTACTCCCAAGCTCTGGCGACAATCAGAACAAATTGTCCTGTTTTAAAATGGGTGTTTTGCTGCCCTTTTTTCCTCTTAACTCATGGAATAGTTTTAGCATTAAGCACATTTTAATACACTTCCAGAAACAGGCAAGACTGCTTTTATTATTGCTTACGGTGATGAGTTATGGAAATGTAAATGCTGCATTGAAAGGGAAACTGGAAATAGGAACCTGAGGAGCAAGAACTGGCAGCTGAGGCCTTTTTTGCTGCTTGTCCCTCTTCATGTTTGTCTTGAATGAGGCGACTCTGGGCCGGGCAGAAATGGGATTCTGTATTAGGAGTCAGTGTGTTGTTCCACTCGTAGCAGTCCCAAAGTACAGCCATTTTCTGCGTCACCTATCAATGGTATCTTGGCAAAAAGGAAGCCCAGTTACCCATTAGCTAATTCCCAGAGTGATCTGCTTTGTAACAAGCTCTTCAGGTAAGACCTTCCAAGTTTTTTCATGCAACGAGCAAAGCCAGCGCAGTCCAGTTCCCTGGGAACTGTGATATCTGATCTTCCATGTTCTGTCTTACTTTACAGTGGTGTTTGTCTTGTGAGGAAACGTGGAAGAAAATGGCTTTAGGGAGGTGGATGTAGCTGCTTCCAAGAAGCAGATGCCATTGCTAAAACCAGGTGCCGTGGTCACAGTCCGGGAGCTGCGGCTCTGAGAAACCCCCCTCCGCTCGTCTGCAGGACCCTTCGGTTCAGTGTTTCCAGTTAAAGTTTTCTCCCACCAAACCTGGGGGCTGGTCCCATTCCATCAGGCCACATGGGCTGGTTCACCTGAGGCTGGTGCCGGGCTCTGGGGGACTGAGGAGCTGCTGCAGTCCCCTGGAATCCTGCTGGGGATGGAGAAGGGCACGTGCTGCCTGCTCTTAGCAGGAGCTCCCCCAGCTAGTGCTGGGCTGGGGAGGAGGGGGTGTTTCCACAGTTTTAAGGGCATTGGCGGGTAAGAAGAAACCAGGTGGTTTAGAGTCGGTTCTCTTTGACAATCTGGGGTGATATCCTTTCTATGCAAAGGTAAGACATCAAGTGCTCCATTGTCTTGTCTTTTGTGGCTTTGGAGTGTGAGGGTGGATCTGCCCAGGAGGTGCTGTCTGGCGGTAGGAAATACCAGTGTAAGTGCAGATGAGCCACCCAGTGGGGTGTGCGGGGTGGAGGGAAGGGCTTCCAGAGACAGCAGAAAACGTGCTTAGGTTCCCTCTGGTAAATGAACTCTTTCATCATAAATACCTTAGCCAAGGAATATGCTAGCACAAGAAACGTGTACTTGTCATTCTTAGCAAGTACTTGGCTTCTAAAGGTTAATTTCTGAGCAGCTGTCGAATGACACAAGTACTTCCACTCTTTCAATGAAATACCTTAGCCAAGGAATATGCTAGCACAAGAAACGTGTACTTGTCATTCTTAGCAAGTACTTGGCTTCTAAAGGTTAATTTCTGAGCAGCTGTCGAATGACACAAGTACTTCCCCTCTTTCCATGCAAATGCACACAATAAAATCCTTTTCAGCTTCCCACGCTCCAGAGCTGTGGCAGTGACTCTTGCTGGAAACAGGATCTCTGCAGCACTTCAGTGCTCTTGGGTCGTGGCTGTGTCAGACCTGGCAGTGCTTTGATGCGTGGATTTATCCAAAGAGCAGACCTAGGTTTAAAAAAAAATTAAAAATCAGAGCTGTGGTAACATCGTTTGTGCTTGTAGTGATGTGAACTCGGTTGGTTCCTGCCTGGACTATCCCCTATGCAATAAAACTGTCTAAACGTGTTCTGCTCTAAACCACCTCAGTCTTGAAATTGAGAGGTGCATTTTCTGTCTCTATCACTCTCTCCACTAAAATTAATTTCATAATGAGTTCATGTAGCCCTGTAACCATAAATATATTTTTAAACCAGGTGAGAGCCTGCTGCGAGCAGCACAAAGGGTCTGTCTGTTTAAAATGTGCTTCGTACTGTGCTTTGAAATTAGCTTCTAGAGATATGATACTGAATGTTTCCATCAACTTGGTAATTCTTCTACCTGGCTCCTGGTATATAAAATAAATTAAAATTATGCTAAATATAAAAGTGTGTGTATATACATATATATAAAATTATTTTA
>NW_010407609.1:33540-34797 GCF_000710305.1 Buceros rhinoceros silvestris | reverse complement strand
CAGTTGGGAGGTAAGCATCATGCTGGCCTCCTGCCAGGAACACCAAAGGGATCCTGCCAGCGCCTCAGGACAGGCTTGAGGGCTTGAAACAAGGTTAAAACATTCTTGATCCATGAGACATCTAGTCAGAGCCCCATGCTGCCCCTCCAGGCTGATGTCGTCTGGGGAAGCCTGGACAGCCTGCCCTGGAGAAGGAACTTGGGGCCTTTGCCCACCCTGCAAGGGCTCCTCTGGCATCCTTGAGCCTTTCCTGGGTCTAACTTTTCTTCTGCAGCATCTCCATCTTCACTGTAGTAAGCACCCTGCCGCTAGGAGGTCTATGTCACCACCACCAGTGTGGTTCTGCCTGCCTGCTGCTTCCCCTGCCCTCGCCCCCTGCACACCCAGCTCCTGTTTCTGTTCCTCCGTGCATGGCCCTGATCACCCATGGCCTGCCCTCGCTGAGCAGCAAACACCCCTGGCCCCTCAGACCAGCTCCCTGCACCCTCCAGGAGAGCGAAAGGGTTTGCAAGTCACCTGTGACCACCAGCTCCCCTCTCTTTTGTTAGTTGGCTGAAGAGCTAAAGTCAAAGTGTGAGAGATGTAATAAAGGAAAGTAATGTGTCTCTGGAAAATGAGGTGGTGAAGCCTTCAAGGGCTACCAAGAAAAATGTTGTAGGTCCAGCTTTTGGTTCAGCCGCTGATGATCCCTGTGTGTGGATCAGGCTCCAGACCAAAAGGTGCCTCATTTTCCCATGCCAGCTGACACCCTCCAGAGCAACCTTTGAAAAGCCTCCAGTTACTTGGTCGAGTCTATGAGCCTTTCCACAGCGCTCGGAGAAACGTGTTGGCTGGCTCTGGTTTCCTCTTGGCAGTGGGGTGCGCGCTCGGCGCCGGCTGCTCCTGCCCACGGCTCGCTGTCCCCAGGGAGCTCTGCTCAGGCTGGAGGCCAGGGGCAGGGCAGGGAAGCAGGGCTGGATTCTGAAACCAGACGTGTCTGAGGATGGCCTGGGGAAGGGGGTAGGTGTTCGCAGCCCTCTTTATCCACTGCTTTGCTAGAACAGGTCCATCAGGATTAAACGAAGAGTGACACTTGCCCTGGTATCTCTTTTTCATCACTGTTTTCTTTTGAGCATCTGCCTGTAAGTTGTCTGCCTTGCCCTGGCGTTGAAACGCGCTCCCCCTCCCCTGGCTGCTGGAAATGGAGTCGGCGTAAGGCTGCAGTTTAGCGGTACACAGAACCCCCAACCTCAGCAGCTCCCCACACCCCCAGGTTTC
>NW_010407609.1:19637-33323 GCF_000710305.1 Buceros rhinoceros silvestris | reverse complement strand
AGGGCGAAAGGGAAGCGGGCAGGCTGAGAGAAGCGTGGATAGCTGAGACCGGCCGAGGGTCACCCAGCAAATGGCAGCCACCCATGCAGAGGACACGGGCCTGCTCTCTGCCAGCCCCTGGTGCTCAGCACCAGGCTTCCTCTGCCCTGCTGGGTTTCTGCACTTCAGAGGTGTCAGGCATTTAACCTCTGTCTTCCCCTGCACGAGGTGTGTGCGTGCAGGCGGACAACGCTGCCAGCTCTCAGGCTCCCAGCCCTGCTCCCTCGCGGGACTGTGGTGCCCTGTGAGGTGCTGGACGCGCAGAGGCCAGGGAGGGCAAACGCCTCCTGTGCTGCGCTCACTCCTGTCCCAGTGGTGAGGCCAGGGTGGCCGAGAGTCTGACCAAGTCTGTGTCAGAAGGTGAGGAAGGTGAATCCCGTGGGGCAGGCCTGTAGTGGTGCACAGGATGTTTCCTGATTTGCCGGGGCTGCCTGGGCTGAGCATCCCTTCAGATCCCTCACCTGGGTGAGGATCCGGCCGGATGCCTGCCCCGCGGCTGCAGCGCAGCGGAGAAGGAGCTGATGGTTCGTACCTGTTGAGCTCTAGGCAGAAGATGTAGGGAGGATGCTTACAGAGACCTTTGCATAACACCTTGGATGGGGACGGCATTAATCTAGCCCGGAATGACTTTGGTTCCAGCTCAGCCTTGCTGGGCATGAGTCCTCCTGACTAGTGCTGCAAATCCAGAACGGCTGTTGGGAGCAATCGGGATAACTTCAGCACGGAGCATCTCTGCTCCTGGGTCAATACCCATTTCTACTTCAAGCTCACCAGGGCTGAATGACGTGAAACACCCTGATACCCTCTAGCCCAGGGTCAGGAATGAGGAAGACTGGCCTGGACAGTCCCTCATAGCTGCCTGGCAGCACCTCTGGCACCTCCAGTGGGAACCATCCACATTCCTGGCATGGAAGAAATGAGGGGAGAGCAAAATTGGGGATGGACACACACCAAACCAGGAAAGGTCTGGCTAGCCTGGGTTGTTTAAAGGCCTGTGATCAGATGGGTGGCAGATGTAGTCTCCGTGACAGCTCACAGCTGGCCGGGCAGGAATTAAAGCACGCTGTGCTCCAGTGAAGGTTCAGCGTCTCAAATTCCTCTACCCCCAGTAACTTGGGAAATTACATATGCACTTGAAAATGGTCAGATCCAAACACGTTCTTGTTTTGAGCCCTTTGGAGACAAGTGACCACAAGGACAAACATCCAAAAGGCTTAACTTCTGCTAGAGCTCTGCCTCCCAGCCGTGTGCCTCCGCGGTCATTCCCCAGGCGTTGAGGGTAGTGGGTGGGAGCGGCGAGACCTCGTCTGTTTGTCTTGAGGCAGCTCGCTGGGGAAGGAGAGCCACCAGTGCCAGCACACACGTGTTCTGCGCCACGCTGTTTGGTAAACTGGTGGTTCACAAAGGACGCTCCGGGCTCCCGGCCAAGCAAATTAGCTGTAATAGGTGTAGAGCAATTAGCAGCAGGTTTAACAGACCACCATCTCTCAAAGGCTCTGCCCCACGCTGTGGGCTTCCCTCACAGCAAGGACCCGAGGATGAGAGATCCCTGACATGGGGGGCATTCGTTACCAAGCGTCTGCTCAGCTCTGAATGAGGGCAGCTGGAAGCAGAATCTGCCCCATTTAAACTGGTGAAGGGAATTCATTGATGTAAGGAAGAAACAAATGGAGACCAGCCTCTCCTCTGAAAAAAATATTCTGCCTGTTATTACTATAATAAGTCTCCAAGTCATACGTCTGAAAGGGCTGAAGGGAAAAATCTATTTTTCTCCCTGTTTTTTAAGGCTGGTGCCTGTGCGACAGTTGCTCTGCAGTCGCTCTGCTGGGTTCTGCATAGAGGTAGCCGGTTTTTCCTGTTGTTTGTGTGGGTTTTTCACATGACAACAGTAGAGAGAAAAGTCTTTTTTTGAAGAAGAAGAAGCAGCAGTAAATGTGATTGTAAAAAGCAACTCAAATTTGCAAAGAAGAGAGGGGAAAGGGGCAGGAACACAGACATCAACGTACCTCCCTCCTCTCTCCATCTGGGCACTGCCGCTCTTCTCAAACAGCCAGACCCAGGGTCGCTGTCTTCATCGTCTCCTCCAAGGACGGCCAAAAAGAGACACCAGCCTGGACTGCCTGGGGGGTTCCTAATGGCCAACACCGAAGCAGCTCAGCCTGGGGCTGACGTTTTGTGGAGAGGGTCTGGGTGTGCTGTGCTAGGAACAGTCAGGGGATTAGTCCTTAGGCATCGCTGGAAAACCGGAGAGCAAAGGGAGCAGGGGAGGTCTGGCTCTGCCTGGCCACGGGGAGCCGTGTGGAGCTCTGGGCTGCTGAGCAAGTGCCCTGTGCCCATCGGAAAAGCGCCCGTGCCGACCCTCCCAGTGTTAGCGCAGCGCCGCGTGCTGGGTCACCGCTGGGGTCTGCAGGGGAAGGTGCCACCCCAGCCCCCTCTGCAGTGCAGCCGTGTCCCATCTAAGGGCTGTGGCCGCCTCCCGTGTTGCTTGTACCAGGCTGCTTCTTCCCGGTGCTCCCTGCTGCGGCGCTGGCCACGGCGGGAAGCCACATGCAGGCTCCAGCCCACTGCTCTGCTCTCTGCCCATCAGGCTGTGACAGCCCGCCGTGCTCCCTCGGGAAACCGCTCCCTTCCTCAGACCAGCACAGCACTCCCACGGCTGCTGCATGCGTCACTTCTTTCCCCCTTCTTCGTACAACTGCCCTTTAGATATTTATATAGTGTTACCATGTTCCCCCTCAGGCATCATCTTTCGAGGCTATACAAATTAAATTCCCGTGGTCTCTGCCCATCAGTCATCCTCTCCAGTCCTTGTATCAATTTGGCTGCTGTACTCAGGATGGTTTTCTCCTTTTTTGTGTGCCATGTCTCTCTCCCTGTAAAAGCCACAGTGGATATTGTAGGGCACATTTACTACCACCGCATAAAAATAGGATTAGGACCTGGTTTGTCCAGTGAAGGATCGTTCTGGGCTCACACCTGCAAACAAGCTGCTTTTCAGGGGACTGGCACCTTGGCGCTGTGTCCCCACCTGCGTGTTTCCGACTCTCTGCTCCATCGTTGCTCGTAGCAAACTGTGCTCGCTTCTCCCCTCCCTGCCTGTCCTTCTTCCCAGCTGGGAGGGCCTTGGTGTGAACACCGAGTGCCAGTCTTGGTGTGCACCTGTGGGGAAATCCTGCCTGGGTCTCACTGGATGCCACCTTGGCTGGAGCTGGCCACCAGACGCTCCTCTTCCCTCTGGCTTGTGGTAGCTCCTCGTCCGAGCGCTCGCGCGTCTTGTGTGCCTGGTGCCCCCTCTGAAGGCACCTGGGCCCGGCACCCTGTGAACGTCCCACCGTGGCGCGGTGGAGGATTCGCTGTTCTGCTGGGCACACCTGGCAGTTTGGGGGGCACCGGGGAAGGCGGGGTGCTCGCCCCTATAGCTTTGGTTTCCAATCAGCAGTTTTCTTGCCAGCACTTGGGGAAGGCAGCTGCAGGAGACATGGCTGCAAGAGGTCAACAGAGCCGTGGGTTACCCTTCGCCTGTCCAGGAATCCCTCCCTGGAGGTGACCGTGATTAAATAGCTGCTCTCTCTGCCATGGACACCTGTGAGCCCCCAGCTACAGTGGCAGCACTTGGTGCTGGTTTATTCCATGGGTGCTTGGCTGTGGCAGAGGGGACAGGGAGGAAAACACATGAGCATCGCCTGCCCTCTGCAGCGTGACAGAGGCCAGGCTGGAGCAGTGACAAGTGCTTGACAGAGGATAACCTCATTCACACAGCAGCTACATTCTACTGTATTCATATTTTCCCCTGGAAAATTAGATTTTGTCTCCAGCTATTGCTGCTTTTTTTCACTCAACAGAAAGCTAACTGAGTAGCGAGTGCGAACGGGGTGCCCCGAAGCAGTGCTGCAGGGTGTTCGGATCTGCCTAGCAGAGAGCCTGGCTCTCTCCACCCCTGCCAAGTCTGCTGAGGTGACCGTGCTTGGTAGCAGGGTGACCTTTTGGGAGAAACCAAAAGGGTTCCGTCCTTATATTTTGTCAGGCTGTCTGTGCATCCAGCTCTCCTGCTGAGGGGCAGCCGGCTTGCCGGGGTGCAGCGAGCTGCCTCGGTGCTCAGGACGCTGTTACGAGAGAAGGGGGACAAGCTGTGCTGTGCCTCCAGCTGGTGGATTGGCAGCTGCTGTGTTGCAGTCCTTCCTCCTGAAGCGTTTTGTTCTTCTCTCTTGCTCTCTCCCTTGTTCTTCTCCTGACCTCTACCTCCATAAGCCAGCCTGAACTTCTCTCTTGGTTGTTGCCTGCAGGATATCTTCTGGGGTGGTGGTGTCTGAGATCTGCATGAGGATGGGGGAGGATCGCTCCATCCTGCAACATTCTTCATGCCTCCCTTGGCCCATGTTGCTTACTGGTGATCATAACCTCCGCTCTGAGGGCTGGGGTTGCCCATGTGGTGTCAAACACCTCTGGCTGTGCAAGGCTGACCCAGCTCTGTAAGACAAAGTCACTTCCAGGGGCGGCAAGGCAAGAGGGGGTCATGTGGCTTCAGCAAGTGTGGCGGAGTCTGCAAAGTAGGAGTCAACCTCACACTGCCAAGCTCTGGTTGGAGGCCACTGTCCTCTTCTGAGGTTCCCACAGCTCCGTCGAGGTAGGG
Source organism: Buceros rhinoceros silvestris (assembly GCF_000710305.1). Classification (NCBI taxonomy): domain Eukaryota; kingdom Metazoa; phylum Chordata; class Aves; order Bucerotiformes; family Bucerotidae; genus Buceros; species Buceros rhinoceros. The sequence goes on along the minus strand of NW_010407609.1, from coordinate 28,654 downwards.
AGGCCTCCCAGCCTTCGCCAGCTGCTGGTGATCTCAGGTATTCAGAGAGTATCTTGAAATGCCACCAGGTTAGAGGCTCTCTGTCATCTCTGGCATCTCCATACGGTTCATCTTGGAAGGATTGATATTAAAAAGCATCTCATGAGATTGGGTGAAAGGATTATAGAGGTCAAGTGAATAATGCATTTCACTTTGCAGCTTCCCTTTAAGCAAAAACTGGCTGGGGTGAGCTGCCTGAGCAGGAGGGACCATGGATGACAACATACAGACCAACTTGTGTGGCTCGTAGAGTTTTTCAAGGCATTAAATTTAATTAAGTACTAATTAACTGAAATACTCTGAAGCACCCCTGTCATAGCGACCTTGCGTATGGGAGCCTGCCTGATCTATATCCGTGTAAGTTCACCTTTCACACCAAGGCAGCCTGCTCAATGGATTCCCCGCGGTTTGGCATTGCCTATCCAACCTGCCTGCAGGCTGACGGGTGGGAGAGGAGTCAGGAAGGGAATCAGGGGGGGTTGTAATCACAGCGCTGTGTTACGCTGCATGGAAATGAAGCACGTGCATGGGAGCAGACCACATGCCCACCGTGGCGTGTACAGCACTCAGGTCCCAGGGAGCCCCCCAGGTTCTGCCTCGGCTTTCCTCCGAGACACCAAGCACATCACATCTCCCTTCAGTGCTTCTTGCATAAGGCAGCCCTGACCGCAGGGCCCAGCAGGGATCCGCCGGGTCCGATGGTGGAGCGGGTCCGAGTGCCGCCCGTGGCAAGCGCACAGCAGTCGTGGTCCAGGCAGTGGGTGCCTGTCAGCCCCCCAGCCCCGACTTGCTCTTGCACAGCGGCATCCTGCATATTGAGGGCTGCTGGAACCCTTGTGCTTTCATCCTCTTTTCCCTTGAAGGGGAAAATCTCCATGGGATTTGTCCTCTTTTAAATCTGCCGCAGCAGCAGCCTGGGTCTTTGCTCTGCCTCGGTGCTTCCCTGACTTCCAGTTGCCGTCTGGTCACATTGGATTTGACAGGTTCTTTTGATGTCTCTGTTTAATTCAGTCAGGTGATGCCAGAGAGGCTTTCTGCCTGCTGGAAAGCAAAGAGTTACCTCTTTAATGTCTGTCTCAGCCTTTGGGGAGAGTGGAGTTGGGGAGGTTAATCCTGAAATGAAAAACCTGCTCTTTGCATTGACAAGGCTGATTGAAAAAGGAAACTGTTAAATGATTGGAAAGGCAGAGAACTGGGGTATACGCATGTGGGTTCGGAGCCCTCGGAGCTGGGGCAGGTGCAGAGGACAGCAGGCAGAGGTATGGCGTGTTTCAAAACCCATCAGATTCTGAGCTCTGGCAGGGCCTTCTCTGGGCGGTCAGGCTGCCCAGCTCGCCCTGCCGTGCCAGACCTGAGTCCAGCTTGCTGGATTTTGAGGTGGTTCAGCCCCTCTGCGGTTCTTTCCCTGGTACTTGTGAGGTTCTGCTCCAGGGATAAGAGCAAAGTGAAATCTTGTCTCCCAAGCTCTCGCAAAGCTGTCAGCATCAACGGGAAAAGTGCAGCACAGGAGCAAGGAGCGGAGCCTGGATAGCTCGATTCCCGGCGATAGAGTGCTGGAACATGCCAGCCGGGCAAACTGAGCGCAGGGCGTCTGCAGAGCACAGTGCAGCAAAAACGACATCGACAGAACCGCTGCCTGGAGGGAAAGGTCCCTGAGCGGGACAATCGGTTTCCATCTCTTTGAACATCACCATTTAACCATCTTTTGCTTTTATTCAGACATAAAGCATCAGTTTAAAAAGCAAGAGAGCAAGAGCGCGTATTGCCGTGCCTGCTGAGAGGGAGATTTTCTGCAAGACTGGCACCGCAGAGTGAGCAGCTCGGCCGCGAGGATCTGGCAGCGCCCCTGCCCCCACTCCCCGCGGGGTGCACAGGAGCTGTGGGTGCCCCTCACCACGCAGGCACACACTGCGTCCCACTGCGCTTGGTTCTCCAGCTGTCAGGAGGACACTCGTCTGCCCGGGGAGTGCGTCACCTCGCGCTCCTCTCTCTGGGGGGACACTGCTGGGGCAGGGCTGAGCCTGCTCCGGCTGTGGGCTGACGGAGCTTCAGCAGATGATGGGGACTAGGAGAGGGCAGTTTACTGGCCGTCACAGAATAAGGGCTGGAAAGTCTGTCTTGATGCAAAAAACCTGGGGAAGTCAGAGACGCCTGCCAGGCCCAGGCCCCTTCAAAGGCACGTACTGAGCAGTGCGAGGGTCTGCCATCGCAGCTGGGTGATGGCATCAAAGCTGGAGGTGGCCTTTGCAGCTGGACCTGCGGAAGACTGGCACGACCAGCTTCTTCTTCTCCCAAGCAGATCAGCCCTCTCTGGTGCTCGCTGTGGCACGGTTGTGAAGTTCTCCTTGGATGTGGTGCAAGGGCTGTGGCTGCCGGCAGCACTGCCAGGTGTAAGGCGGTTGGTGCTGTCAAATTCGGATGGGAGCCTGGTGGCACACAGGCACCAGCCCGGGTTGGTCCCTGGGCAACAGTAGTGACACTGGAAAGGGACAGCTCTCCGAAGGCCAGGCTAGCACTGCTCAGAAAAGCTCTTTTAGTTTTCAGAAACAGGAGCTGTCCTGCACTAATGCAAATTAAATTTTACAGTCTTCTGAAAATTTAATCTGAGTTCAACCTCTTCTGCCAAAGCCACGAGTTTCCAATAAATATTTTGTTTTCCTGCAAGTAAGGAGGCTTTGGAATAATTAAAGCATATGATGAGTCCTTTACTTCGCTTGAGCTCCAGCAGAGGCACGGCCCCGGCTCATCCCCCAGCTCTGGTGCTCCCCGGCATGGCAAACCACAGAGCAGCCGAGCACCAACCAGCCACGCACTTGCTGCACTCCACGTGCCTTGCTGAGCAATTTGTGAAAGCCGCCTCTAGATAATGAGAGGATTTTGCTGGTTGCAGCAACATTTGAAGAAGGAAGAGAGAAAGGCAGATGAGAAGGTCACTGCGTTCTCTTTGGAGGGGTCATTTTTCCCTTGGTGAAAGAAGTTGCTGCTTTCCTGGTCATTTCGAGATTGTGCCTGCAGTACGGCGGCGTGCTGTGTTCCGCGTGCTTCATCCACACTCTGTGCTCTCCTAAGTAGGATATTTTAGAAAGCGTTTTTTCCAAAACCCGTTACAGCCCATGGGAAATGCACAGCAATTAGAGATGCCATAGGTGGGACTTTAGACGGGGAAAGATCTTCCCACCTTGCTAAGGAAGGGAAGAGTTTTCTGTGGACTCGTGGTCACTGTGTCTTACCAGATAAATGAGTCCCAATAGCTGCAGGAAGATGAGTGTGAAGGAAGTAGGCTTTCCAAAGAGGGTGTGTGCGGTCCGTGGTGCCTGAGCTTGGCAGAGCCTGGCCCAATTGTAATGGCTTTGTCATGGAGCTAGTGGCTGCACTGAGCAGAGAAACAACATTGTCACAAGATCTCCACAGAGGGAGTCCATGCAAGTCCCCTCGTTGCACAGAGAAGGACAGCGTGTCAGCTGGCATAAATCTGCTCACGTAACGAGAAGAGCAGGAGGGCAGAGAGCATTTGTGTTGGCAGAGCGTGCCAGGAGGGGTCTGGAGGAAACAAACTGGGACACAAGCACTTCTGCTTGAAGTCATTTAGCTGCCCTGTGTTTCTGCAGTCCTGGGAGCCCTGTAAGAGCCAGCCCTGTCACCCCCTTCGCAGGGGAAACCATCTCCACCAACACCCTCTGTGGCCAGGCAGAGCTGAGCTGGGAGGGCACAGAGGGACCGGGCTCCTGGCGTGGTGGGCAGAGTGCATCGGAGGAAAATCGATTGTCTTCCCCTCACCCCATCACCAGGCTGTTTGTCAGAGCAGGTGAGAGCAGTCTGTCATGGACAGGTGGATGGCCCCCACTGTCACCTCCCCATGTGCTGGCCAAACTCAACAGCGTGGAGAGCAAGCAAGGCATCTCGGTTGTGAGCCTGCAGGCAAACCAGAAACCCTGCCAGCAGTCCCCAGCTTCCACCAGGCCATTCCTCAATCCCCACTTACCTCCTCTCAGCCTCCATCCAGTGATGCCCCCAGAGCTGTCACAGCTCTCAGTCTCCATGGCAGGGCAGACCCTTAAGACTGGCATTTGCTGGCAGGCGGTGAGCCGGACAGGTGATGAGGCTGAGGGCAGTGCAGTCCCCACCCCACTCCGTCCCCTGTGCAGTTGGGTTAGTGCAGCACCCGCGTCCGCCCCCTCCACCCACCGCCCAGGCAGCCTGCGGGGCCACGCTCCCCTCGGCCTTGCCCTGCAGGGAGGAGACGGGCAGGTGCATTAAGCTGTGTGCGCTGCTATGGTATTTTTTTTTCTTGAAACTTTTTTCTTTTTTTGGCTCTGTAGGATAGTGCTTGTAAAAACAGCCATAAAGAAGTTAAAAAGCAATGTGCTGGCTCAGAGGAGTCGTTCAATACCCTTATTAAAGATCTGCAGTTCTGGAGCTGTAATAGTGCTTGGCGCTCAGAGGGCACCTTTCATCTCCTGAGTTCAAGTCACTTTACAAGCACTAATGAATTAAGCTCCATAACATGCATGCAGAGCCTTGCGAACGAATTATTCATCTGCTCTCACAATATAGGCATTAAATAATAATAATAAGCTGGTTCATTCTTTCTCTCCTCTAGTCTGGGGATTGTTGCTGAGCTGATCTCAATTCCTTCCCTTTTCTCCAGCGCTAATGGTCAGTATTTCTCGTGTGCAGGCTTAGGTGAGCAGGGTTGTGCCAGGACATTTGACAGTCTGCGTCTGAGCCAGCGGAGCAGGCTGGGGCTTCTCCTCTTGGCTCTCCTCGCTCCAGTCAAGCACTGAGCCCCAGATCCTGCCAAGGGCCAAGCGCTCACCCTGGCCCAGACGAGCTCATAACCACCACCTTCCATTGTGTACATAGTTCACGTCCAAGAAAATGCACCTTTGAGCAAATTCAGCATCCTCCGGCAGGTTTCTCTGCCTGGAGGTTAGCGTGTCTGGTGCTTCGGGGCATGAGTCCAGAACCAGGCAGTTGGTGCTGTGCTCATGAAGAGATACAGTAGAACTTAATTTGTTGAAGTGCTTCAGTTAAGCACATTTGGGAGGATTCTGCTCCACCAGGGTTTGTGCAGACAGTCCATTCATATGTTGGCCTCAGAAAGTTGAGGTTGAGTGCAGGATTTCCTGGGGCAGTCCTGAGAGGCAGAGAAGGAATTGGTTTGGTTTGGACCAAAACAGAAAAAGTGACACTTCTCAACCAAGTAAACACTGAAACCACCAAAACCACCACTCTGAAGTGTTTAATCTGGTGGAAACTGAAGACCCTTGTGCCCCTGGGCACTATCTGGTCCTCCTGCTTATACTCATTTTCTTTTAATTTGTGGTGTTTCAATGTTGAAGTCCAAAAACTTGCAGTTTCAAAACAGCGCATTCTGAAATGAGAGGAGCAGCGGTTCCAGCACACCCGCCACAGGAGCAGGCACTGAAAACCAATAAAATGCTTTTCAAGTTGAACCTCCCTTCCCTTGTTTTTGGCCAAAGCTCTTCACCTACTATTTAACAGAAGCAACTAGACTTAGTCTCTCAACACCAGCTGCTCTCCTGTGGTCAGGGCATGCTGTCAGAAGACACTGTCTCACCATTGTCACAGTGGAGGCACCTTCCTGGAGGCACTTGTAGAAATATCAGGGGGCCGGGGGCGCATGGGCAGTTGGTGGGTCAGGCAGAAGGTCCTCATCCCGATCTGGGAGCTCCAGGAGGGTTGTGTTGGCTCTGGGAAGGGGGAGCTGGACGCTGAACCCAGCAGGGCTGTGACTGGACGTCTCTTACACAGAAATCCCCCGATCTGCTACAGAGAAATAACGCACTGTCTTGACTCAGTTTTCAGGACTGAGTGGCTGGAACAGGTGAGGGTGACAGCAGTAACCGGAAAACTGCCCCAGAAATGCCAAAGTGAGGTGTCCCCTGACCCCTGTTCGTGCCAAGCCAGCAGAGAGCCACTGATGCAACCTGGGTCCGATGGCACCAAGCACCGAGGACACAGCTCATCAGTTCCAGCCCCAAGGGCTGTGGTGCAGTGGGAAACTGGAAGCGCAAATGGTTGGTCTATGTCCAGGCCACTGGTCCCTGAAGGTGATCAGTGTTGGTAAATGGGAGCAGTCAAAGTCGAGACAAGGTCGCACTAAAAGACACGTGCCTGTGCTGGAAACCCGGGCGGCTGGGCCGCGTGCTGCTGGGGCACCTTCTCTTACCTGCCAGCCCCGGCTGGCCAAGGAGGCATGTGGATAGCTGTCCTTGCGGAGGGGGGCTCGTGGAGCTGCTCCAGAGAGAGGAGAGCAGGAACCGGCAACAAGCCAGAGCCATCTGCACAGGATGGATAGCTGTCCTTGCGGAGGGGGGCTCGTGGAGCTGCTCCAGAGAGAGCAGAGCAGGAACAGGCAACAAGCCAGAGCCATCTGCAAAGCAGCCGAGAGCCAAAGCAGACCTCTCATGTCCCAGGCTAGGCTCGGGCTGTCTCCCAGAGGTGTCTTGCGCAGTCCTTGGGCTGTAAAGATGGGTGCACAAGTGTGCAGCTCTGTGCCTCTGCCATATGGAGTCTGTGGGGAGGTGACACTGAGGCGTCCCTGCTCCATCCCTTGCAGCCGCACATCCATAGGGATGAGGGTTACTCCAACAGCAGTAACGGCAACTGTAGTGTCCTCTCCCAGGAGGGTGGACAACCCACTGTGACAGTGGGGTGGCACGGCAGGCCCCCTGCGTCAGCAGGACAGCTCCTTACAGCCAGCCAGACCCAGCCATGTGGTCCTGCCCTCCGAGGGCTGGGAGGTGATACCTCCCATCCCTACCCCCTTTCGCAATGAACTCATTGTGATAGTCGTTGATCTGGGTGCTGTCGTCACCATCTTCACATTGGCTACAATTGTAGTAAGGAACAGACAATAAAATACATCTCCAGTCGAAGCCCAAATCCTGGGAAAAAATCCCAGGAGCTGTCTTTTTTGCAAGGATATGAGATAAAGAAACGCTTGCTGCCGGGGACCTGCCATTTTCTCGCTGTGATCTGGAGAGTACAAGTGTCTAATGTGCTCCTCAGGAGGGTCTGGAAGGAGCGGGGTCAAACGGTTTGCGTTAACTGCCAAAAGCAGCTGGGAAGCAGATCCCAGAGGAGAGATGCTGTGCCTGCCCCAGAGGTGGGGGTCGAGGGACAGCAGCCCTGCCGGTGCCAGGAGCCTTGACTGTGCCTGGGCACTGCAGGATTGCTGAGTCAGAAAAATAATAGCAGTGAGGAGTCAGAGCAGAGCGGCAGGCGGATTTGCCGGAGGGGTTAGCAATTGCTTCCCGCCTCCAGCTCCTAAAGCCTCTTGCTGGGAATGGCAGCTCCCACTAGGTCCAACAGCATTTTTGTTCCCCCCATGACCTTGGATAAATGATCTCTCCTGTGGTGCCTGCTTCCCCACCTGCATCGGGGACAAGCCCCGGTTTTCATCAAGACCCAGAGACGGAGGCAGGCGGGGGATTGTGCCCCCGGGGTGCGGGACTGTCCACAGGCACGCTGGGGCTGAGCCATAGGAGGAGGCAGACGCGGGTGCGTGGGCTGCTGTGGGGCTGTGCCTGCGGGTACTAGTCTGGATGTGCGTAGCATCGCAGTGGCAGTGCTCTGCTGGCCACAGCCCTGCGAGCTGGGGCTGGGGCTGGTGGCTGGGGCACCTCTACCCTGCCCCACAGGAGCAGTGGGCAGTGTTGAAAGAGTGGCGGAGAGCAGGGCCCCTCAATCACAGCTTGATCTTGCCTGATCATTTCCACATCGCTGACCAGAAATCAAAATGATTTCTATGCCGCTTTAAGCATGTAAAAAGAAGTGGTTGGGATCTGGGAGTGGAGAGTCAACAGAGGGGTAAGTGTGTGTGGAAATAGTGTAAGAATAATTACAGGAGCAGCGAGTACAATTGTTGATAAATCAGCTCCCGTTAGGAGAGTACCCACGGTCCTGTAACTATCTCGCGTTCTCAAGCTGGGATGCATGAACTAGCTAATTGTTCGCTGTGCTGAAAAGCAATCTTCAGGGAGCAGCACATTACAGTAAATGAGTCAGCTCCGTGCCAGCAGGACTATTATCAAATATTATAATATTTAGCTGGACGATTTCTACCCAAGCTCAGTGTCGTCGGAGAAGGGTGTTGTTTTCGTCAGTGTATAAAGAACAAAAGACATCAGATACCATTCGTTTCCTGATGAGCGGAGATCTGGCGAAAAACGGGATCATTTCACTTGTTAGTGCACTTCTGAAATGAGTCATGTGTGTTTCAGTGCTGCTTCCGGAAACTTAATTGAAAGTTCTGGTGTCTGTTGTTGTAAGGGGACAACCATATGCTATCAAAAGACTTGACTTGTTTTTTATAGTCCAGGAAGATTTTAACACCATCAAATCCCAACTGTTGTGGCAATGCATTCAGAGAGAGGAATAAATCTAGGAGCTTCTACTGTAAGGAGATCAAAAACCTGGTGGAAACAACAAAAAAGGAGAGGCTGTTTGTGAAAACACCACTTTATTGTGCTCTTTGCGAGTGCAGATAATCATCACTGCCTGGTCCACTGCAGGGCGAAAGGCTGCAGGAACGTCACCTCCTCCTGTGGAGGCTGGCACGTGTGATGCAGTCCGGTGTTTGTGACACGCTCGTGCTGCTGGCAATCCAGCCCGCTGGCCCGCCTTTGAAAATCCTGGTTAATCATCCCATGCCATCCCATTCATCCTGTCTTATTATGATTTGCAAAGCTCTCTTGGCTGGAAAACAGTCAGTGAATAATACGCTGGAGACAAACCAGGCTGGTGGTGCCCGTCTGCAGCAGCCTCAGGAGCTGAGCTGTGAGTCCGCGGAGCGCGGTGCTGAGAGCGGTGCTCCCGGCATCCCCGGGTAAAGGCTTTCTTGAGAAGAGCTGGGGTCCCTCTGGGACCTTCTCACTGCAGACCACATGCAGCTGCAGTAGGGAGGGCTCGCTGAGGCCGCCTCTGCGCAGGGGTAGGGTGACAGCGGGACA
>NW_010407609.1:15332-19532 GCF_000710305.1 Buceros rhinoceros silvestris | reverse complement strand
ATGCCGACACCGATGATCTGAGTCGCGTTGTCTAAGGAGAGCAGTATAGCTGAAGGTGTTCTTGCAGCATCATCCCAGAGAGACTAAGCCCCTTTCATCTGCTGGAGATGTCCACAAGGACATAGTCCCCCAAGCACAAGTGCCGCCAGTCAGCAGCAGCTCCGTTTACGTGGCTGTGAAGTTGCAGAGGGTTAGCGGTTGGGTTACGGAGGTTTGCTCTTCGGGTTGAGCTGTGATTCCTGTTTGGACAGACTGTTAACAGCTCTGTCGCTTACACGGCAATCCCAGCACTGCTCCCTCTCTCCTGAGCCTCCTCTATCCACTGTTTCACCTTTAGTTCCTTCCTTCTGCAGGTCGTCTTCAGCAAAGCACTTCAGTGCGTGACATTAGCATCTGCTTAAACCCCAATAGGACAAACAGCGCCTCTTTAAGGACCCGCGTCTGGCTGCGTGCTGGGGACAGAGACGGCTCTTTCCCCTGGCGGGGTGCGGGTGCTGGGCTGCTGCATCCCAGGTGGGACCAGCTGGCGCAGGAATGGCCTCTGAACTGCTCTGCATGATGTGGTGAAGGAGAGAGTCCTTGCAAGATCCTGCTGTAGACAGGACCACAGCAGATACAGCCATGCAATAATCACAGCCCCGTCAGGAGGGGTAACCTGCAGGCACTCAGCTCTCCCTCATTCTGCCTCTCCCTGCTTTAGACACGTGCCACATGCTGCAGTAGCATACATCAGGAGATAAATTGCGTGTGGCTGAATAATGTATTATGTATAACTTGAACACAGGCTTCCTGTTGTTGGTAGCTTTCTTCTTTCCTTTTATTTCTTTCTCGTTCTTTTCCTCCCTTCGCGTGTTTCTCAGTTCAGAAAACCTCATTTCCCACAAGGATGGCCAAGACACTTGCATAGATTTATCCAGTGGTCTATGAAAATGAATAGAATTAACAAGTAAAATTGGGGAAACATGGCCAAAGTATTCAACTTCAAAACAGGGTGAGCAAATGGAATGTAAGTTGTTCCTTTCAGTGGGTGCACATGGCATTTTCAGGATATTAACCCAATGAAAACAGAAAGAAATGCTCAGCACTTCTTTTTTGTCAGGAGGAGGTTTTGGAGGGCCACCAGCCCTGGCGCCTGAAGCCAAGGTACTGAGGTCATTTTAGATACAGTTTACCTGTCAGCTCAGAGAGTTCCTGTGGGAGATCTTAAGGGAACAAAAAGGCTGCTGTTATTTCTGGTGCTGTAGTGGGAGGCCCAGCTAGAAGGTAAAACAAGTTGGGTATTTTCTACCTTTTTGTTGTCTCAGGCAGAGGAGTAAAATTTCACCTCTGAAAGAACAATCCTGCAAGACGCTGAGTCCCTTGTGCTCCAGGAATGTGGTGGTGACCTCCTGGGATGTGCTTAGCAGATTGAGTGGTGACCAGAGCAGAATAAAGGTTGACAAATCCTGGTCTGACCTAAGGGGGACAGTGCTGTGGTCCAGAAGGCTGCTCGCAAGTGGCAAATAAAGTGGCTGCTTTGGGAGCAATTCCCTCGCTTGCTCTGCAGACGGCATGTGGATATATCCCTGTCAGGATGCAGAGCAGAGAGGCAGGAAGAGCATCTCTCAGAGCACTTTCCTCCAGGAGTGGCACTGAGCTACAAAATCTGTTTTCAGGTACTGCAGTGGGCTCCCTACAAGCGTAGATGGCAGGTCAGGTCAGGAGAGAGGAATCATCGCTGGCTGCCACCTCAGCCAGGGAGCACTGCGAGGCTGTGTCCTAGGAGGGGGTGAGAAGCCCCATTCTCTCCTAGAACCAGAGGTGGGCAGAGGGCGAGGCAGTGGGCTGGGAGGTGTCCAGGCTGCATTTGGGCAGAGGCCCCCATAGCCCCCATTTCATCCCATCCAAGTCACCTGCAGCAGCCACCCCTGGAATGGCACTGGGTACCACGCTGTCCCCAGGCTATCAGAGGTTTTCACAAATCAATCATTCTTCTTGGAAATCGCACTCTTCATCCTCTAGCACTGGCAAAGCGGGGCTGGGGGAATGCTTCTGCTCGCTGCCACACACGTGAGAGCAGCAGGAGCACCAGCAAACTCGGGACCATGCAGGGAAGGCAGGTTTTTAATGACCTGACGGGTCTTTGATTCCAAATTTATATATACCAATATATATAGCGGCATGACTCATGACAGGGCACTGGGAGGACGGTGAAGAGTGTCCGACCACTAGCTAATTTGAAGATCTCCCCCTGTGCCAGACACTCACCAGTGCCAAGAGCCTGCTGACCTAGCGGATCGCAGGGAGCTGGGGGAACTCGGCAGCTCCCAGGAGCCGGCTGCCTCACAGCTCTCCCTGAACAGCAGCCTGAGAGAGCCTCCCAGCGCCTGGGCCAGGCCAGGCACCGAAGGCCACCCTGTTGCCTTTCATTGCAAAGCACCACGTTGGTTTTAAGCTGCAGATTCAGGAAACACCGTTTCTGGAATGACCAAGCGTCTCTTCCCTGTCTTTTCCCTGTCGGGTGACCTGTCCACCTTGCAGGATGCTCTCAAAAGGGCCGTGACCCTCCTTCACCTCACGCTCACCCGTTCTGGCACACAGCGATGGGTGTGGTAACCTTTATTGTAGACACACCAGATGATACTCCTGCTGCCCCAGCGGCTTGAAAGCCCGAAGGACCTGCCCAGCCCAGGAGCGGCTGTACTCCTGCAGAGACCGAGTAGAGACGTTAAAGCAGGCGGGTGGGCGGAAGGGAAGGCTCGCCAGTGTGTGCTCCACTGGGCACGGCAGAGAAGCAGGGCTGCTTCAGGCGCTGTCTGCAGGTGGCTGAATTTAAATTCCCAGAGCAAGCAAACAGACCCCAGGAGGCACGGTTAAGAGATTCACCTTGTACACAGGAGCAAAGCCAACTGCAGAAATTGCACACTGCAAAGCTGTCAATGCCAAATAAGCCTGTTTCTGCCTTCAGGCAGAGCGGTGTCCAGCTGTAGTACAGCTGTGGTGGACAAGGCAGCCTCACACCCAAGCTTAGGCTGTTGCCCCTTCACCTGTCAGGTTTCAGTCCCCATCTGACTGATCTAGGGGGCCCAAATGCTGCAGCACCCCCCACAGCAGAGAAGGAGCTTGGGAAGACACGAGCGGTTAGTGCCTTGCTACATGCCTCCCCAGGTCTCCTTGCCTGTGCCAGCAGCTGCAAAAGCTCTGTAGAGATTATCCACAAAACATTTCTTGCCATAAAGAGGGTTATTTTCACACATCATGGAGAACCAGATGCAGCAGCCATGAGGCTCAGAGCCCCCTGGCAGGGTAGAAGGCAGCGTGTGGGCAGCCCTGGGTGCTGGTGCCTCCAGGAGCCCCTGGTGAGGTGCTTTGCTCCTCTACTTTGCTCCCATTCAAGTCAAATCAGTGACGTGGCCAAGCTCAGCTACTCACAAGCTATTGCCAGGCAGCGGTCAGCATGCTTAGCAAACCAGATTGGCGTGTTTTGCGAGAGAACAGTGATGTGCCCGTGTTGCCAGGCTCTTTTCCTCACTTCTCAGTTAGTGCTTACGTTTTACAGTGCCCAAAAAGGAAGAACGAGCTCAAGTCTGTCAGGAATCTGCTGAGGAAAGAGGTCTTATGAAGGTCATAGGGGATCGTTTCCTTTACTGTTTACTACACGTGTATCTCCCCAAGAGCTCCCAGATGATGGTCTTGTCCTTCGTCATCTCTTGGGGTGAAACACTGTGAGAAAGCATAGGCCACGGTGGCTCTTTCCCCCTTATCCATCATTTCCCTTGCTCAGCTGGTGTACACTCAGCCCAGGGCAGAGGTTCAGTGGGCCGTTTGCTGAAGGATCTATGGCCAGCGAGATCGCTGGGTCTTGCTGCCATGATTACGAGGTGGATTTGTGTAGGAAACCTGAGGAGGCAAAATCCCTGGGAGAGAGCACCTGGCTTGAAATTCCTACCCCTAGACAGCAAAACAAACCCGGTGCATTTCCTGAGCTGCTGAAGCAGGGGTTGGTTACCTGTGTGATGTCACGCTGTGTAGTAACCTACAGCAGTGGCACACCCCACGCTAACATGGCAGAGCCTTGTCCTAATGGCAAGACCAATAAATGCAGGGTACCCCGTGCCGTGGGGTGCGCAAGCTGCGGGCGCTGTGCTGTGACACCCAGCACCTCTCTGTGCCTGGCCCTGCGCCACCCAACAGGCTGGCCCTGAGCGTGTCCGCGAGCCG
>NW_010407609.1:12935-15217 GCF_000710305.1 Buceros rhinoceros silvestris | reverse complement strand
GCCACGGGAGGGGCTGGCCCCTGTTCCGCTGCTAGCCCAAGGCAAGGCTTGGCGCATGGCTCCCCTGCGCAATGGCTTTCCATGGCTCACCTGGGGAGGGTCATTGCAAAGAGCCCCAGGACAAGATCGTTTGCTGCAGGTCTGCAGAGGAAGGTCAAGGCAAAGGTGAGCAAAGCTCCAGGCTCTCTTACCGCTGAGGCCGAGCAGGAAAGATGCCCATGGTTGAACGGGGGGGGCTAATGGCATTCACCAGCTGGTCTGGGGGTACCTGGGTGTCTCGCTGGCTGTCGGCACGAGCATTACCAACTCTTGAACAGCAGCAGCTTGTGGAGATTGAGCCTTGCAGGGGCAGCTCCATGACATTTCTTAGCACACAAGACAACACAGGGCTTCTGCGAGACCCGGGGCTCGCTGTTTGAGTACCATTCCTGGGTATTTCCACCTGCTTGCAGTCTCCTCTTCACGGTCACTTTGATTTGAGCAATTAGCGAGTCTGGCGCTAGGAAAAGGTGTCGTGGCATGCACCGTGGGACAGGAGCAGCAGTTATTTTTAGGGCTGTAGAGTTGCTGCTGTACCACCCCTGTGCTGCACCACTTCTCAAAGCAGCACCCTCCTGTCTGGCAGGATAAAGTTCTGCCAAACACGGCAGAGGGCTGAGCCAGTGACCCCAGCACCACCGAGCCACTTCCTCGTTGATAATGCCTGTATCATGCCGCACCACCAGCACCCACTGCCACACTCCCTTCTTCCCACAGTGCAGCTGGCAGGGATGCTGACTCTCGCTGGAACAACCAGGGGTATATTTTGGGCCAGCCAGGTCGGTCACTGGAAAAAGGCATGTTCGTAGCCGAGGAGCAGGTCACCACTGGGACTGCCACCACTACAGCTAAATCAGGTGGGGGTTTCTTCCCATTTGTTCAAAATAAATAGAAGTCTCTGCACTCTCTGCTGCAAACCCTGTGCAAGTTTGGACCTTGTGCATCGGAGCCCGTGGTTCTGAATGTCAGTAGATGTCCCTGGAGTTGCTCCTGCTACAGGATTTGCAAGCTACAGCTCCTGCTACAGAGGTTTGCAAGCCTTCGGCACCTCTCGCCCCCATGCTGCACAGTGCATGCCTTCTCAGCTCAGTCTGGTCCGAGCACATCTCAAGAAGGCGACTCTGAACACGCTTTGACCCATAGAGCTGGCAGGAGCAATGTGGCATCCTGGGGACGGCTCAGCAGATAGGACCCTCAAGCGTGAAGCTGGATATGGTTCCAAATGCAGCCAAGCAGCGAGCTGGAGCTGACAGCTGTCTGAGAGGGCCTGGCAGCCTCAGGGAAGGAGCCCCTCAGCCGTCCAGGGGAGCTGGGGCTTCAGGGGTCTCCCAGAGCAACTTTTTTCACACCGTGGAAATAACTGACCAGTGGTGCCCCGGCCTGCTTTCTGGCTGCTACGTGGGATGTGGCAAGCTATGTGCTGCCCCCAGGGGAACCTTGACTTGAGCTGGCTTTGCCCGGAGCGCTGAGACTGGGGAATAAAAACCAAACCAGCTGGAGAGCGCTGGGGACCAGGGGCAGCAGTCCCTGCAGGCATGCTGCAGAGCCTTCTCCTCTTCCCCCGGCTAGCTGTGGCACAGAGGAGCCCAGATGGAGCTGGCCCAGCCCCATCCTGCCAGTGGCGTGGGCTCCCTGTGCCCAGTCAGGAGATCGAGCTGGGGGAGATCCAGATCGTGACTGATATTTGTTAGAACACCTTTTGTTAATGAAGCTGTTAGTAGTAGTAGAACCAAGCTGCTAGTAGCAGAGCAGTGTCACTAGCTCACACCCCCACAGTGCCCTGGCTGGAGCCCCAGCAGGCAGGATGGTCCTTCTTGGAAGGTCACGGTGATGTGCCAATGACCTTTAGGCTCAGAAAGTCCTTCAGGAGTCCCTGCTTTCATCGCATCTAGACATAAGCTGTCTCCCAGCAGACGTGCTTGCAGAGCAAGGCTGGTCTCCGGCCCAGCAGAGCCAGAAGCCCCCACGCCGTGCCTGCTCCTCTGACAGGATTGATGGGGCAGCTAAAAGCCTTTGTAGCTGCCTTGTAGAAAGCAAGCGAGTGTGGTGGAGTCTCTGGCACTCTCCCCAAGGAGCTGACCTTCCAGCAGTCCCTGCTGCAGCTAACACAACACAATCCCCCCCCGCCCCTCCCTTGGGCTGCTAATGCTGTGAGTTAGCTGAGTGCCGTGGTCCCAGATAAAACTCCACACGAGGTGTGACGTGACTCACAAAGTGAACTCTGTTCACGGAGCATTACTGCC
>NW_010407609.1:12624-12862 GCF_000710305.1 Buceros rhinoceros silvestris | reverse complement strand
TGTTCCCGGAGCTTTCCTGCCTACTGTCTTCAGGGCCACAGGCTGTCCCCTTCCAGGTCGCTGAAGTCTCCGCTTCAGTGTGCTGCTGCGCTGCCTTCCCACACCACTCCCGGAGGGTTTGAGCCCACAAAGTTCTGCCAAATTCAAGGTCAAAGTCTTGAGCAAGCAGGCAAGCACGCTGCTGAATTGGAGAGGGGGAAATGAGGCGACTGGTGGGAGCAGTCCTGTTCCCAGCGTG
>NW_010407609.1:10941-12461 GCF_000710305.1 Buceros rhinoceros silvestris | reverse complement strand
CACTGCTGCAGGGCACCCTGCGCCCAGCAGCCTGGTGCTCCTCAGGAGATGGAGCGGCTGTTGCAGGGGGGAGGACACAGAGGGAACAAGGACACAGAGGGAAGGAGGACACAGGGGGAAGGAGGACACAGAGGGAAGGAGGACACAGAGGGAAGGAGGCAGCAAACGTGCTCTTTGGAGCAGGGCTCCAGCAGCCCGGAGCAGGCCTAGCAGTTCATCCACCCCGCAGTCGATGCAGTTGACAGGGGGTCAGACTGTGCTGCAGGACATCTGCCATGGCAGCTGCAGGGTCTTACCATTATTTACTTACTTAGCATTGCACCTCCCAACCCAGGTCCCAAGTACAAGATATCTCAGAAAATCATGCACCTTTGTGAGCCTGAGAGCTTGATCTTCTAAGACTGAAGGTCAACAGCTCCAGCTTCCAGGAGGCTGGAAACATGATAAAGCAGCCAGAGGCAAGCAGAAATAGTCAGGAGAACATATGAAGGAGGTAAAGGGGAACTGGGTATTGAACATCTTAAAGTGAGCCTTTGTTTCTGGTCTACAAAAGGCAGGTCCAAAAGAGCCCCACATGGAGCTCAGCACCAGTGATCTGGACCCATCACACCCAATGACGAAGCAAACCAGAGGGTGTGAGGAGAGGGTGGTCTCGGGACCAGCTGAGGGGCACTTTGGAAGGAATCATCAACTCTGGGCAGATTTGTGCTGGTGGCCGAACTCCCAGTGGATCAAACCCACGGCCTCAGCAGGGTGTTGGACCTGAGGTGGCTGGAGGGGCTTTTCCCATTCGTTTGATCCATCACTGCCATGCTGAGGTGGTACAGAGTGCCAGCACCCGGGAGGACGCGGGACAGCAGCAACTGAGTCGGGATCGGGACTCTTCCAGTGTTGGCCCAGCGGCAGTGGTAACACTTGTCACTATCGTTAACACCAGGCCCATGGGCTGGTGTGCGGCTGGTGGTCCCAGCGGGAGGGGGCAGGCTGCGCCCTGCTCCAAGGCAGAGCAGGAGCGGGTAGGGCAGGGGTGCAGGAGCAGTGCGGTGGTGCCACCGTCTCCGTGGCAGGTCCTGCTCAGCTGGCAGAGTGGGCTGGCAGCACCAGGACAAGGCTCCCAGCCCTCGCAGGGTGGAGGGAGGGGAGGAACCAGGGCTCACAGCTGCAGGGACACAGGGTGCCAGTGAGCTGCACGTGCTCTCTCATCACTTCTGGGCCTTCGTGAATGATTGCAGAGAGGGACTGGGTGGAGTCCATCGAGCTCTGCCCCTCTTCTCTACCTTGCCAGGCAGGCAGAAGACGCCCACCACAGCCCTCTGAGCCGCTAAGTCCCCTCTCCCCTGCACACAGCCCCCCACACCCCAGCAGTCAATTAAGTGATGGCAGAGGGAGGAGACACCGCTTCATCTGGGCACTGCGCCTCAGCCAGAGAGCTGTCTCCCAGGGCCCGGCAGTCCCCCTGGCTGGAGGTGGCCACTCCGTTGTGGAGACCTGCTGGAGCTCTCCCCCCGCTGCGGCCACTC
>NW_010407609.1:8211-10779 GCF_000710305.1 Buceros rhinoceros silvestris | reverse complement strand
TCCAGTGGCTGGGCACTTCAACATGGATCCAGTGACACGTGCTGCCAAAACAGTATTTTCTACAGGAAGAGGCTTTTCGAAGCGAATGAAGAGTGGGGGGTTATTCAGCACCACCAATGCCTCAAACTTGCTCCGTGCGTTTCTGGGCGAAAACTGCACAGACAGCAGCAGGAGGCTGCATGGTGCTCAGCCTGCGGCTTTCCATTTGGCCCAGCCTTGCCATGCCAGCCAGCCTGGTCCCATCCTGCTCCTCCTCCCAGTTTCCCAGCAGACCGAGAGATCCCAGTAGTAAAGGTAGAAGCAGACTTGCTGCCGTCCCCTCGTGCTGACTGTACTCTTTGGGATGCTGGTCCCTTGTTTCTCCGATGAGGCCAGGGATCACCTGCTGCTGGTAGGCTGGGCCCCACACCCTGGCAGCGATGGAACCCCAGGAGCAGAACAAGCCCCAGCCTTTGTCCCCGTGGCCTGAGCCAGGAGCTCTCTTCAGGTTGGGCTCGCTCAAGTCTGCATTGAGCAGCCAGGTACACCCCAAACTAGGCCACATCCCCAGCCCTGGTGGGGAGAAGGGATGGGTGAGCAGTGTGAGGCTGGCTTGGCACTGGGATGAGGGCTATCGCTGGCACTGGGGAGGGCATCGTGGCCCCCCTTCAGCCAAGTTCCCTGGCTCACCCATGAAAGTGCCCGCAGGTGCCAGACTTTGCTGCGGGAAGCAAAATGCCCTGCCTGGTCCATGCTGCCCATGCTGGAGAGGGTGGCAGCAGAGCTGGGGGCTGGCAGAGGGACTGGGGCTCATGGTGGGAACAGGGATGATGGCAGGGACAGGGATAAAGGCAGAGCTGAGGGTGATGGTAGTTCTGGGGATAATGGAAGGGGTAAAAAAGGGAAAAGGGCCAAGCTGGGTGGCAGGGACAGGGATAAAGGCAGAGCTGAGGGTGATGGTAGTTCTGGGGATAATGGCAGGGCTAAAACAGTGACAGGGACAAGGCTGGTGGCAGTGACCACAGAGAACCCCTTTCCTGGGTCCACATGCCCTTCTAGGGGAGTAAGGGACCCCGTGAGTGCCAACGAGGGCGGTGTCACCGGTGCTGCGCCAGGTCACTGGAGAGACGGCTGGGAGTGTGTGTGCCTCTGATGAAGACGAATGAGCTCCAGGAAAGGAACACCTGCACGGGGCCTTAATGAAAAGCCTGGTAATGTAATTACCGACTGGGCTGGCAGCAGCAGATCAAACCCAGGCTAGGCTGGGTGCTGCCTTTCCTCCGGGGTGTTTTTCCACAGGTAGGAAATCAACAGAGCTCTTGGGACTCAGGCTATTTGGGGGCGTGTTTACTCTCATGGACTTGAATGTCTGTCCCTGAAGCATTCAGCCTCCTGCCTCTTCTGCTGAGGGGCCAGATTAGCAGGTTCAAACCCTGCTCCCAACCCGGGCAATTGGTCAACTGCAGGAGAGGCCTCCAGGCACGTCATGGGGGCTGCTGAGCACCTTCCTCTCCCCATGGAGGGAGAGGCTTGGTAGGCACCAGAGCTCGGAGTCCAGGTGCTCACGCAGAGGGACTGGTCAGCTGCTTCACTGCTGCATCCTCAAAGCAAAAGAAGTGGGAGGTTCCAGTAGCTCCTGGGTCATGGTGACACCAAGACTAGATCGAGCTAAGTTTGCCTAGGTCCCGGCTTGCTGAGTTGAAGTTGGCTCCAGCAGCTCTCTGGAGTGGAGAGGAGGCTGAGCAGGGTGGTACAGGCTCCCAGCCAGCACTGAGCCCGTGGCAGGACCACACCAGCCTTGCAGAGCTGGGCTGATGGAGGGGCGCAGTGCTCCCTGTCCCGGAAAGATGCTCATGGTTCTTCCACTGGGCTTAACTTCCCAGGCTCTGTGACTTCACTGTCTCCACTTCCAACATCCACATCTTCAAAAAGCCCTTCGGCTGATGGGGGATCTCGGTGGCCCTCAAAGCTGGGAGAGACTTGCTGCAGCTGTGCTGCCACCGCTCAGGGAGGTGGGAGGAGGCGAGCAGGGAGGGACCAACAGTGCAGCTTTGCCCCTTGCATTCTTCCACACTCCTCAAGCTTCCGACTCCCATTTTTGGCCATGCATGACAGTAACAGCTGTTCTTAGATAATCACAGGGGCGCGGAAATCCAAGGCAGCTGATAGCACAAACATCCTGTCTCTGCCCAGGACCCTTCCTTCCCCTGCAAGATTCTGCTCTTCATCCCTCTCTGAGGTGGAGGAGACCAGGGAGCTTTGACAATCATGTTGCCTCCCTGCCAAAAAACTGGTTTATCCTCTTGGTGGCAAAAAAATGCTTCCAAACGTGCCTTTCAATGAGACCAGGCACATTTTCAGAGTGGGAGGCAGTCATGGGGTGAACGAGAGGGGGCACAGTATGGCCTGCCCCGTGTCCTGGAGATGCAGCACGCGTGTCCCCGAGCAGCGTGGGTGGGGTTGCTCTGGTGCTCGTTCATCATGCAGCGTGTTTGTTCCGTGTGGTTTTGCTGCTCAGTTGCTGCTGACCATGTTTCCCCAGAGAAGCTACATTAGTAAGTGCCACAGCTTCTGCCTCGTCTCCTGCAG
>NW_010407609.1:5203-8118 GCF_000710305.1 Buceros rhinoceros silvestris | reverse complement strand
CTGTCTCGTCGCCTGCAGGCCCTAGTCCCCAAGTTTAGTGCGACAGTTTTCAACAGGAGCCCAGGCTACAGCAGATGTGGAAATGCCTCATGTCCTGGTGTCTCTTCTGAAGGGCTCAGAAGCACTTTGAGATCTGCCTATCAGAAGAGCTTGTGGAGAAAGGCCAGTGGGGACTGCTGCTGCAGGGGGGACGAGGGCTGAAGGAATCACCTGCAATGTGCAGCATCCTCTCATCTTCACTCTGTTGCTCCGTACTCAGCCAAAAGCCCCTCTCCCACCCCTCGAAGCACAAGTGCTGGCTGGCTGTGCCCGCTGCAGCCCGAGGGCATCCTGCTCCGCAGCAAGCTTGGGTGGGCACTGTCTGTCTGTGAGAGCCTTGCGCCAGGGCACAGCGCCCGCAGCGTGACCTTCGTGTCCCATCGTCGCCCGTGCGGGGAAGCACTCTGGCTTCTTGTGCCGTACACAGGAACAGCGGTCCAGAGGTCAGCAGTAGATTGTGCTCTCTGAGCCCGTGGCAGATGCAAGATGGCAGGCACAGAGCTCCACAACCCTACCAAAGGGCTGGAGCATACAGATCAGTGCAGAGCAATGCTGCCAGCGTCCACCCTCCAGCCACCAGCAGGACAATGGCTCTGGGACAGAGCAGCCCCACAGGCTGGATGAGGGGCCGGACTGGGGTCTGGGGCCATGAATTTGCCCTCCCAAGCCCATCACATGCTTCTTGCAGAATCCTGAATGAGCCTCTTAGTACTAAGCCTGTGCAAAGCGAGGGGGGAGCAGCCCTGCACCGTGGAAGAGCTGAGAACGAGAAGTCCTCCATGCTGGAATGCAGCGGGATGGCCCTGCCAGCTCCTGCGGGGACAGCGCTGTGCGCAGAGCTGCGAGTGGGAGACGGTCCGGAGCCGTTTTATGCTGGTGCTCCAAGGCATCTGGGTGCTGCCTTGCCTCTGGAGGTGTTTCTGGTGAGAAGGCAGCCTGTCCTGCCTGGCAGTACACGACACTCACCAGCCAGCAGCACAAGATGCCTTGATGATAAATAGTTTCAAAGGCAGGACTAGGAAGGGCTCAGTATATTATCATCTTGCTTTTAAAACATTGCTTCAGGTGCTGAAAAGCTGCTTTCCTGGCATGCTTTCAGGGCTGTTGTGCCATCACAGCTGCAACTTTGACAGTGACACTCTTGAGCTGCACTTGCTCAGGTGCAGCAGGCAGAGAAACCACAGAGCAACCAAGCAATTAATAGGATTCTCAGCCCGTCCTGGCCCAGATGTTATTTCTAAGCATGTCCTTGGCCAGGACTGTTCAGGGTAGTTCAGCCCTGTGGACTGAAGGTCCCAGGGATCTGGTCGCGATAAGGAACTGCTTCTTACCAATGTTGCCATGTCCTGCCAGCAGCAAGGCTGAGCTGGATCCCTGCTGGGCACACGTCCTGCCAGCACGGCAGAACGCAGAGGCGGGAGAGCAATGCCTGTGTGGGGAATACAGGTAGCCTGGACAGACCCATCCTGCTCCTGAGGGTCACAGCTCAGGGAAGAGCCCATCATGAGCCTCCTTGTTGTCCCTCTCCGAGACTCTCAGTCTCTTCGGGGTCTGACTCCAGCACCGTCTCTTACAGTCACTGACCAGTCTGGCTTGAAGCTCGCTAGCGGGTCTGGATCACACACACACAGGGATGCACCACACAGGAAACCAAGGCAGGACAGACGGCATGTTTGTTCCTCACTGTTCTGCCTGCATCCTTCCCTTTCTCCCTTTTGACCCTTCTCCAAACCTTCCTGTAACAAGTATTGTACAATCCCCAAATTCCACCCCAACCTTCCCCAGGCGCCTCCCAGGAAGCCCTTGGGCACTTTGTGCAGCAGCCCTTAGTGTGAGCACCCTTCTGGGGAGTTTCTGCTGCTGAAGCACCATGGCAGGGGTTGCCACAGCAGCAAAGGTGTGATTGCTCAGCCAGGATGGTTTAGGGGTGTCTGAGAGTTTGCTGAGGTCGGCACTGCCTCGTTTGCTCTGGTCACTCTCTGTTTATTTGCAGTGTCTTTACAGAGCTGTCCTTGAAGGACAGGCACAGGGACACAGCGGGGAAAGTGTGAAAGAAGGATGTTCATCACAGCTTTAGGTGAGCATAATTCTCATTGGAGGTGGTGTGCTTCAGAACAGCATAAATATGTGTGAACACACAAGCGCCAGAGCAGCCCTGTCTGTGAAGGGTATTTATGACCTGTCCTGACGTCTGTTGTCACTAACAGAACAAGATAAATTGGTGTCTGTGAATACCAAGCTGAGACCAGCACGCTTGTTACACGGGAGCGCAGTTTGGAGTGACAGGGCAGCCTTGGGAGCCTGTGTTGAGTTGTCCCTGCTCATCTCCCATCTCTGAGCGCAGGACACAGCACAAGTCATCATCGTAGTCCGTAATGAGCTCAGGGCCCCTCTGTGCGAGCCAGACACAGACTCATGTCAGAGACTTTTCCGGTCCCAGGTGGCTTATGAGGGATCCTGGAGAAACAGCCAGAGGAAAGAGCAGAAGCCTGGCTCTGCAGATGGGGAGCAGAGGCACCGGAAGGTTTAAGTGACTTAGCAGGGATTTGGAGAGGAGTATCTCTCGAGCCCAAGCACAGAAGCATCCCTGGAAGGCGGCCTGACCTTCTGTGTTCACTGCATCAGACAAAACAAGAGCTCTGAGCAGCTCCGCATGGGCATTCATGCAGCCAGTCCAGCTCCAGCGTGCCCCTAGCGCCTCCTCGCTGCACCAGGCTGGAGGGATGCGCCCGGCCCCTGGGACAGTGTCCTGGCAGAAACCTGTGCCCCCTCCTGCTCCGCTCCCTCCTCTGGGCAGAGGCCACATGGACGGGCACACAGGACACCAGCGACGCTGGCACAAGGCCTGTGCCAAGGTTAGCAGAGCAGCTCACCTG
>NW_010407609.1:1626-5102 GCF_000710305.1 Buceros rhinoceros silvestris | reverse complement strand
AGTGGTGTCCACAAAAGCAGCCGACGCTGCCGCACAGGAGCCTCCGGAGGCTGCTGGCATGTGCAGGAGAGCTCTGGAGACAGAGCTAGGGGATCCCAGGGAGCTCTTCCTTCGGGGGCCTGCAACTCTGGTTGTCCCTGCTTGCCGCTGTCACCTGAGCACTGCTCAATGCTGCTTCGCCTCCCTCGTCTCTGCTCCTCTTTCTCTTGGGTTCTTTCGGGGTCTCCAGCTGGCTGTGTCACAGCCTGGGGTGCTGCGTCGGCACCTGCCCTGGGCGTCAGCACACGTGTGCGTGTGCACGCTCGGCAGGAGAGAGGCAAGCCAGAGCACCTGTGGTGGGGAGCGTGGCCACGGGAGCCTGCGTGGGCAAGGGCGTCTGGGGTGCACACGAGGCAGGGAGCTGAAGGAGGAGCGCTGATGGCAAGTGCTGTCCGTGCTCACAACTGCCTTGGGGTGAACGTCAGTGCTCCCAGGTGGGAGCTGTGCACCGCCAGTGAGATCCATCCCGGAGGACACACACAGGTCAGGGCTGACCCACCTCACTTGCCCGCAGCTCCCTCCATCTTCAGGAGTGAAACAAGCCTGGAAGGGGGCGAGGGGCGCCTGAGCCCCAGGGCACACCTAGAAGCCTGTGTCCCCCCAGGGATCGGTCACGCAGGTGCCCCTGCTAGCCCTGGCGTCTTCCGTCCTCGCTGACACCGACCAGCCCCAGGTTTCCTGTGTGCTGTAGGGCTTCGGGAGGAGGCCGGCCGAGAGGTGCCGAGCTGACACACCTCGTGTTCACAGACATGAGAAACCGGGACAAGCAATGCTGGATGTTCAGATGTCACGTTTGGCTTCCCAGAAAGCTGAGACTCAAGATTTTGAAAACACCACATGCTGGGATTTATTTGCCTCTTTCTGCTTTTTGAAGCTATTTGGCGTGCCGGCGTGCCGCTGCAATCAGGAGGCCAGAGCTCGGCTACCTGAAGCAGAGGAGAGCAAGCAGCGTTTTCCTGTCAGCCCGCGGCTCCGGGCGCTGCAGCGAGTGCTGTGAGCGAGGAGCGCACGCCGGCCGGCCCGGTGCTCCACGTGTCCCTGAATGGATAAATTGGCTGCTGGACTCTGAGATGGGGAAAAGCTTTGGGCACTTCCCGCTGAGGTGCAAAGTGGCTCTGCAGCGGGTGCAGCCTTGGCTGGGATAAATTGGCTGCTGGACTCTGAGATGGGGAAAAGCTTTGGGCACTTCCCGCTGAGGTGCAAAGTGGCTCTGCAGCGGGTGCAGCCTTGGCTGGCGGAGGCCCTCCTGGCTTTGGTGGGGTGGTGGGGAGAGGGAAGCTGGGCTGTCCAAGTGGACCCAGACGGGCTCCTGCCAGCTCAGGTGCAAATTGGTGTGCGGCAGAACAGCCCCCAGCAGCTTCACCCCCTCCCCAGGTGAGGTGGGAGCCTGGCCGGGCTGACGCGGCTGCAGGGTCCTGGTGCTGGTACCCCTGTGGCTTGGCTTTGCAAACCAGTATGTGCAAGCAATAAAGGTATTTGCTGCTGCTTTCCCCCATGTTTTCTGAAGGAGAGGTGTGACAGTGGTGAAGGGAGGACCGGGGAGCTGCCTGTGAGGGCAGGTGTGTGGCAGTGCCAACTGTGGCCGTGAGTCCTGCTTCTGCAGGCAGAGGTGGCGGGGCTTGAGGCACAGCTGCCATCAGTTTGGGGTAAAAGAGCATGGGTAGTTTATAATCTCCTCCCCCTGTGAGGAGTTTGTGTCTCAGGTTTGTCTCAGCAAGTGTGTACTGTCCCCACCCTGTTCGTGGCGAGCCCAGGACTCTGCCGAGAATCCTTTCTGTCTTGTTCTCTGCGTTTCCTTGGGACCGACTGTCTCTGTTGCTCTCCATTAATATCACACACTCGATGCTTTTTAAGCTACTCTGTGGTTTGGGTGAGGGCCTCACTTAATACCTGGCTGATCTCCTGGCTCAGAAGGATCACTGTCGGGTTTGTAGGCACGCAGTTCACACTAGCATCATGCTCAGGAGCGGATGTCCTGCGTTCACGGAATGGGATGTCAGAAGTGCTCCGCAGTCGGGCAAAATCTGAGCCCCCAGGCACCAGAGGCAGGTTTGCCTGAGAGGAAGAGATGGCTCCAGAACAAGCTCCTGAGGCCTCGGTGCCCTGGGAGCTAGGGATGGGTGCAGGTTGCTTAAAGCCAGATGTGGCAATGCCCTGGGTAGCAGCGCTGCCAGGGAACCCTTCTGCCACCCCTGCAGAGGATGAACCTGAGCTGCAGCCCAGCACTCACAAGAGTCGTTCTGCTGAGGCTGTGCCCTAGCACCCAAAGAGGGAGCATCTCAATGGACTCCGGAGACAGGCAAGGGGTGAGGGGTCACGTATGTTGCCTGTGATTTACACAGCAATGGTCTCCTTGCTCTGGGCTGCAGCAAGGAGTTGGTCCCAGGACCACAGTCCTCAGTGCAGGGTTTGGAGAGGAACTGTAAGGAGCGGTGTGCATACGCAGTGGGACAGCACCCCATGCCCCCGCTCTCCAAGCTTTGGCCCAGCCAGCTCTCCTTTGCCCAGCGGTGAAGGAAAGGCTGGTATCAGCCTGCCCCTGGCTCCCACACGCTGCTGCTCCCACTGACCAGTCAACCCCTGGGGAGCTGGGGCGGGGAGATGAGACGTCCCTGCAGGGGGTCAGCTGGTGGTGGCTGCGCTGGCCCCGTGCACAGATGTCTGCAGGGCTCACAGCCCAGCACAGCTGCCTGCCCGTCCTGTCCAGTTTTATGTCTCAGAAACATGACCTGGAATGAGATTTTTACAGCTGAAGGGTGCCCGTGTCAGATGTGGTCCTTTTTGAGGCATTCATGACTTCTGCAGCCTGCAGTGAGGGCTTTCCCACAGCAGCTGCTCCAGCTGTGGCTGGTGGGCAGCTGTACCCCCATTTCCAAACCAGAGCTGACCACCAGCAGACTGGGGCCATCTGGCCACCCCTCACCCCACAGCCTGGGGCTGCCATGCCAGGGCTGGGGACCAGTGCCCACCCCGGGGTGTGGTGTTCCCGAAGCACAGAGGGGTCTGCTGTCTGCAGAGCTCTGCTGGCCTCCCCACGCCGGCGTGCCCTCCTGGTGCAGGTATGGCTCGGATCCTCTCCTGATGCAGAACCCTGGGTTTTCCTCAGCCTCCCAAATTTGCTCTTGTCTCTGCTCCACCACGGACTGCAGACACGCACAGCTCTTCAGGGCCTGCTGGGGAGCCAGCAAGAACCCAGGGCTGGTGGATCAGCATGCTGGTACTGCTGGCCTCCCCACGCCGGCGTGCCCTCCTGGTGCAGGTATGGCTCGGATCCTCTCCTGATGCAGAACCCTGGGTTTTCCTCAGCCTCCCAAATTTGCTCTTGTCTCTGCTCCACCACGGACTGCAGACACGCACAGCTCTTCAGGGCCTGCTGGGGAGCCAGCAAGAACCCAGGGCTGGTGGATCAGCATGCTGGTAGACTTGGGTTTTCCTAT
>NW_010407609.1:507-1467 GCF_000710305.1 Buceros rhinoceros silvestris | reverse complement strand
GAGTTACTCAACCAGACGGGAGCGGTGAGCGAGCTGCGATGTTGGACACCTAGCTGCAGCCTTGCAGAGCATTTCTGGGTGTGCTTGCTGGGCCTCGGTTTCCCCCTCTGTGAAGAGGGGATGGTTGTTCTTAGATGTTGGCCTGAGGCACTGCTGCCAGGCAGCCCCCAGAGCAGGGTGCTGAGCTGAGCAGGGTCAGTGGGTCTCCTTGACGGAGACCTCTGAACCACAGATCCCAATGGGGAGGGCTCTCATTTTCCTGCATCCCCTTCCAGATGGGATTGATGCAGCTGTGGGACACAGCAGAGGGGAACACCAGCCCTGCTCCTGCTGCAGAGCCCCCCACCCGCAGCTGCGCCTTGCGCCGGGGGCTGCAGGGAGGTTGCAGTGTGCCTGTGGGTCTGGCTGGCGGCTGGGGACTGGGGCTGCCCACACCCCACTTGCTGTTAGACACGTGTGTGCTTCATATCAGAAAACGGCAAGAATGGGATCAGGCGGCTAAAAAGTGACCTGTTAGAGAGAAAAGAAAGCCCACAGCTCCCTTGAAAGGGCCTTGGGTGCCTGGAGCCCTTTTGCAGTCAGTGTCCGATGTCCTTCCTGCTGGGATTTTTCTTTAGAAACCGTTGGGATTTCAGGTCTCATCACACTCTGCTTTGATGAGGAACTTCTCAGGATCCGGGCACAGTGTGTATGAGCTGGCAGCCAGCTGCCTGTGTCCTGCCACCCCTGCTCGTTTTATCCTTCTCATTCCCCTCTTGCCACCCGCTGGGGCACTCCCGTGCTGCCCCAGACAGAGAGCTAAGCTCTAACCTCGGGGCAGACAAACAGCCCTGTCTGCTAGCCTGGGTCCCAAACCAGCTCCCGGGGGGGTCAAGCAGCGGCAGGTTTGCTTCGCTCTCCTTGGGCTCCTCCCGGTACTTGTTCTTCCCCGAGCTGTCCAACGAGGGCAAAGCAGCAGCA
>NW_010407609.1:0-220 GCF_000710305.1 Buceros rhinoceros silvestris | reverse complement strand
CTCTACAGAACAGCCTTACCAGGCTGCTGTGAGCCCTGGTCTGGGTTTGGCATGAAGGTGTCACGCAGCCGCGCGTGTGACCGTTGCTGGGTTGGCCGTGGTGTCTTCCTGACCTCCAGAGCGCAATGCTGCAGGGGTGGTGAGCCCTGGGCACCGAGTCTGCCCTGCGGCAGGTCACCCCCATCTCCCTCTGGGTGCTGCTCTGCGCGGGGCGGCGCTC
>NW_010407608.1:24507-37712 GCF_000710305.1 Buceros rhinoceros silvestris | reverse complement strand
CGCGCAGGTGGATCGCGCTGCCCCCGCACCGACCCGCCCTTATCCCCTCTTCTTGGGTGTTGGGGGTGACCTGGAGAAGCCAAATAAAACCCGCTCCCCACCTTCTAAAAGCCTCCCCGTAGCCCCAGCTTCGTTGTGAGGCTCTAACCTGCAGCTTTCCATCTGTGTGACCCCCCCCTTTGATTTTTTGGGGTGTCAGTGTAGGTGCCCTTTGTTTTTTTTTAAAGACTGGTCCCAAAATGGTGTTGGTTTGTAAGGAGAGTGGGATGCTAGCACCTGGTGAAGAGGTTTTGGGCAAGTTGACTCAAGAGTGATGGCTCTTGGTTCTTTTTGGGATGGTGTGTTGTGACCGCTGGTAGGAGCCACTGGACCAGCCCTGGAGAATGTTTTAGCAGATGTGAGGTTTCCCCCCTCCTCTTTCCAGTAAAACAAATCCTGGTGTTGAGGCTTGTCCATTGCTTGTGGTCTGGCACAGTTTTCCAAACAGTGCTACTTACATCTGCTGTTTCCAACTTGAGAACTGTTTAACTTCGTGCTGCTGGGGCTGGTTTTTCTGAGCAAACAGCCTGTCCTGTGTGTGCAGGTTTGGAGGAGAAACCCTCTTCTCCCCCAGCAGCATGCGAGGGGCTGTACCGAGCCTGTTAGTTGTGCATCTGCCGAAGACCACCAGTGCCGTGCAGGAGCTTGTCTGTCACTCTCCTGTTGATCCGTGTGGCGCTGGTATCTGCTGTGGTGCAGCAGGTAGCTCGTTCCAATCGCTTGCTTCTGGGATTTCTCTTCTGGCCTGGTGTGGCTGCTGTAGATTTTAACTGAAGAGCCAAGTGCGATGTGCTGCTAGGTCTGTCCTGACCGCTTTGGGTCATCCTCTCTGTCTCAGTACAGCTGCTGTTTCTGATTTGAGACTCCCTCTCTGGCAGTAAGGAGGAGAGAGGCGATGCTGCCAGATGTGCACCCAGCCAGATGTGCACTCCAAGTGCTCTGGGGCTGCTGCGGTGTGCAGTAAACTTTGCTTATGCAAAGCATCCTGCTCCCTGGTTAGAGCCACAGCGAAGGAGCAGCATCTGCTGCTAATCTCCCCTTTGTTCTTTCAGGAGGCCTGAAGCAGAGATTGCACTTGCTGAGCTGCCGGGGACATGGGGGAACAGTCAGTGCTGAGGGGCAGGGTCCCTGTTAATCCACAGTGATATGTGATCTAACAAGTGTGTGTGGAAAAAGCAGAGCCCTCCTTGCTGAGAGCTTCTGATACTGATAAGGAAAAGGAAGTTTTACCTGGTAAAAAAGCTGTATGTTCCTGCAGAGCTCTTGGTGCCTCCACAAGAGCCCCGTGAAGGCTGGTATTGGCCCTTTTTGTGGTGCCACATGTATGGGGGAACTGCTCGAGGTGAGGAAGTGCATCTGTTTATTCTATGTAACTTTTTCCTACAGACCTGGCTGCATCGCTCTTCGAGGAGCTGAAATGCTGAAGCAGGTTTAGTGATCACAACACCCTTTCTAGGCTGGGGAAGGGACACCCTTCCTGGTTGGAGGCATTGTCAAAGCCACCCCAACACCTTTCGGTGGCCTGCTAGACCCTGTGCTTTGGGCTGGAGGAGGTGGTGGGGAGCGGAGGGCAGCAGGCAGCTGTGTCTGCTCTGTTCCGCAGTCTGGTGGGAGATAGGGACAGCTGTGGGTGATCCCTTCCCCTCCCCAGCCCCAATGTCTTATTTCAGGGAAAGAATTCAGTGTCTCCAAATGTGTGGCCTGGCGGGGAATTAGTGCAAGGGACCGAAATCGGGCATGGTTACAGGATAATGAGATTGTGTCAGCATGTAGTTATGTCTGTGCCTGTCCCACCGGGGCAGCTCGTGACCAGGAGGGGATGCTGGGGTGGGAAGGCCATGGTTGGAGGCTGATGCTTCTCTGGATGTCTGGCTTTGGAGGGCTCTTAGAGGGCTGCATGAGCAGCCAAAAATGGGAAATGCCCTCTGGAAGCAGAGCTTGGTGTATGTGTTGGTGCAGGTGGGGCTCTTGCTGGCTTGCTCTGTCCCCAAGCTGCCTGGTTAGGACACGTGCTGAAGGTAACAGGTCACTGTCTGAGGTGAAGGGAGGGACAGGCTTGACCCTTGCCTAGGGTTATGCCGGCAGCCTCAGTGCTGCTGACCTCCTCCTTGGTGCGGGAAAGAACCAGCTTGATGTGGAGCTGCTACATGGGAAAGACAGGACCCGAAGGGATGCAGATGGGTGGCAGTGAGCAGAGCCGAGTCCCTGTAGGCATCCGCTCAGGCTCACCTAAGCCTTGTCTGATATGAGTCTTCTTGATGCCAAAGAGGCCTGCCAAACTGAGCAGGACCTGAGGGCTTGTGGTGGGCTTCGAGTTGCCCATCAGGTTGCCTGATGATGATGGGTGAGTTTTAGGGCAGGAGTGTGTGTGGGAGGCTGTTACCAGCTGTGTCTGTACCAGAGGGGGAAGCATTGCCTTGAGCCGAGCGTCCACTGGCTCGTGGAGGTGCACTGGCGGTTGAAGTGAGGCTGCTCTTCCCTTCAGCCATCTCCTCTGCAGCTGGGCTCGCTAGCTGATGGGGAGTAGCTTGGAGCAGCCTCAGGATCCCTGGGAAAGCATTTCATTTGCCTCCCCATCCTGCTTTTCTTGCGCTGTACAAGCTTTGGGTGTGGGCACCTCCCCTCCCTCCCTCTCCTCTCTCCAGCGGGGTGATGGAAATGCCGTAGAGGCATCTGGGAATTGTGCTGGGTCTTGCACTACTGGGATCTGGAAGCAGCAGATGACAAGACCAGCCGCGCTGGGGTGATGGGATGGCTGATTACCTTCAGTCCTGCTGGGGCCCGGTGCTGGTGGGAAGGTGAGCTGCCTGGTCTGTGGATCTGAGGAAACAACCTGTCCAGACCATAAATCACCCCCCGCTATTTCTGAGTGTTCTGAGTTCTAGTCTGACTCAGTTTTGATGCACCTCCCGTTTTTTTTGTGCTGGGAGACGTTTTTGTTTCCACAGGCTGGGATTGGCTCTGCTTTCCTCCAGCAGCTCTGCCCTCTCTGCGAACACTTGTCGAGACAGTAGTAAAGTTACTAGTGGCTCCTGCTTACACCATGTTTATATTGACAGATTGCAATGTTCTCCATAAATGTAACTGATCCGTGCGCTGCACGCAGGCAACAGGAACCCTTAAATGCTCGCGGAGGGGAGCGGGAGGGAGGGGCAGCATAGCTTGCCTTAATTTACCAACACAGCGCTAGCGAGAGCAGGTTCCTCGCTGGAGGAACCTTGGTGGTGGGTGCAGAATAGACACCCTGCTCCACTTCAGGTGGAAACCCTGCGGTTCAGGGTGTGATTTGGCTAAATGACTCAGAAAAGAGC
Organism: Buceros rhinoceros silvestris; assembly: GCF_000710305.1. Taxonomy (NCBI): domain Eukaryota; kingdom Metazoa; phylum Chordata; class Aves; order Bucerotiformes; family Bucerotidae; genus Buceros; species Buceros rhinoceros. The sequence continues at coordinate 34,362 of NW_010407608.1, read as the reverse complement.
TGAATGCTGGACTTGAAGGAGTCTTCAGGGGTCGCGACCGCCCCCGTTGGGGTGGGCTGGGAGTTAGCGTGCGTTTCTGAACTCTGTCGCTGCAAGCGTGCGGCATCAGCTTGAATGTCATCTCCAATAAAAGCAAAGCCCACTGGTGCTGGCAGACTTGGCCGCCTGTTTTTTCCAGCCTGCGGGATACATTAGGTGCTAACATGGGCTGTTGCACGTCAAGAATTTCTGTACCTGTCACTTGATGGTAGTGTGGGGCCACAAGCTCGCGCTTGCAGCTCGGGCCGAAGGCGTGTGAACTTCTCGGGAAGCCGTTGCGTAGCCAGGCCACAGCGTGTTGGCTTTCCAGACGCGCCGGTCGTCTCTGGCGTGTGTGAGATGGAGCAGCTGGTTCTCAGCGCAACCCAAAAAAACAAAACCTGGGCTCGGGTGGCGAGGGAGGAATGCAGCACGCAGGCAAACACAGCTGGAGCGTGAGGAGGCAGCTCCTGGGGCTGGGAGGGCGGCGTTGCCGTCCTGCCCTGTGCAGCTCTGCTTTTTCTAGGTGGGAGATGCTGGGATTTGGGGGGCTGGGTTTCTGGTTTTCCTTAGAATCGGAAGGGTGTGCCTGGCGGTGTGGTGGGTTTTTTTCACTCTGCTCCTTCTGAGCTGGGTGAAGTGTCACGTAGAGACTGATCTGTCGGAGCCCTGGCTGGCTCTTCTCCCAAAGTTGGCCCCTCTGGCTCGATTCAAAGCAGTGTTTAACCTCCAGTCCCTTGCGAAGGGGAACCTCATGCCCAGATGAAGCTTTTGCTTTGTAGGTGCTTGAAGGTGGTGCTGGATTTGAAGTGCCATAAGGGTGGTGACAAACTCAGGAGCATTTGGAGAAAAAACTATGTGTGTGGCTAAGGTCTACCAGACCTGCATCTTCAGCCTTGGGGACCAGAATCTGACCCAAATCGGGCTGGGACATAGCTGAAAGCTCCTTCCACCTGCAGTGTACTCAGAGGATGGGGCAAAACTTTATTCAGACAGGGACTGGTGTGTCTTAGGCTTATGTACTGGATTGACCATGTTGCTTGAAGCTTGGGAACCAGTATGTTGTGCCTCAGTTTCCCTTACTTGGGAAGGCACTGAGGCTGTTTCTCTCTGAACTCAACTTAATGGTGAGCATTGTATGCAGCCTCTGCCTCCAAATAGTGCATGTTGGTTTGTTGGGTTTTTTTGCAGGGGTCACCAGCTCTAGAGATGACTCCCTTGGGGGAGAAGATGGCTTGTTAGGAGAATATTGAGTGTATACTTGGCAAAGCAGGAGGCCAGCGACTTCCTTTAGTGTGACTGGTGATGCAGAACTGGAGACCAGCAATCTGTGGGACTCTGGTCTGCTGGTGAAAGGCCTGGTCAATGATTAACTTGCTTTTCTGGAAGCTGCTAACAACAATACGGGAGTCCAGCCCCACAACCCCAACACAAAAAGCCCATGAGTGTTTAATAATTAAAGGCCTTGCGCTTTATCACAGGATAATGAGAATCGCCTTAGGGCTTGTTCAGTGGCAGGTAATTGAATTAAGTTGTGGGACTGGGAGCAGGGAGGGTGAACTGGGAGGTCTCAGACTGAGCAGAAAAGCTGGTGTGATGCTCCTTAGTTTGAATCTTTCTGGCCAATCTGGGTTTTGTCCCTCTTTGCTGTTTTCTTCATTTTTGTCTGTTTAACCTGCTGTGCTGGTGGACTTGGTGTAACTGCCTCCTGGAGATGTTCCTGTCCCAGGGATGCTCCGTTCCATCCCCTTCATTTAGGGAGATGCTGGCAATGTTTTTATTCCTGATACTTTCATCAGTGAAATGTTATTTAAAGGCTCTGTGAGATTTTTGTGGTGGATGAGCCAAGCCAGAAGACACTGTTGAACTACCTGTATTTGTGGAGGAGCCTGACTAGCCAGAGGAGCTACTGAACCAGTGAGCATCAGCAGCGTTGCCACTGCATGAGGCAGTTTCTGATGCAGAGCTGCACAAGGGTGATGGGACCTGGAAAGCTCAGCTCAGAATAGCTGAAGGCAAGACTTGCCTGCCTGATCCCCCTCTTATGTCCCTATGCATAGCTGTTTTGAAGAGGAACTTAGCATGGAAAGGGGTTTTGAAACTTCTTTTGGAGGCTGAGGAAGATGATACATTGGAATATCCCTGTGGAGGAAGTTGTCTTGAACATGGTCTCAGGCCATCAGAGGTGTGAGGGCTTCTGCTGTCAGAAGCCCCATACAGATCCTCTGCTCCAGTTTCATGGAGCAATGTGGGACCTTCAGGGCTTGGGTTCTCTGGTCACTGGGGCTCTCTAGAGCACAAATGGGACAACTCATCCTAAAGTTTGCTGCCCAAGGCATTTGAGGAGGAGGCTGTATGTGAAGGCTCTCTCCATGCCTAAACATGCAGTTGCAGTTACCCCCTGGAGAAAGCACTCCTGGGTGGGATGGCACTTGCTTAGTTTGTGCTAAAAGCCTTTGTTAGACACAAACTTCTTTACCCCAAGTCCCTCGACTGTCCAGGTAGCAACTTGCCAGCTTCTCTGAGTGTGTGTGTTGAAGCCATCCAAGAAGACTCGTGTACCTGGCTCTCCAGACTGCCAACACACCAAGCCTCTGGCTTCCCTCCATAATGCAGCAGCCTGTAAGCTCTCCAGTGGCTCGTAGCATGCTAATGCAATTGGTTTTTTTCTCAGTTCGAGCAGCCCTCAGGCAGGGGCCTGTTGCTTCCCTGTTAAATGCTGATGGGAGGCTACTGCTGGTCCTGAAGAATGTGGCTGTAGGTCCTGGACCAGCACATGGTCTGGCTGCAAGAAGTACTGGTAGGGATCTTGCTGGGTGCAGAGCTGGGGAGCCAGCTCAGGTTGAGTACAAGCTAGAATGTATGATGAAGCTGGGTGGAAAGGGTTAACCCTTAAGAAGCTGGGATTTTTGGTGTTCAGACTCAATTTTTTCTTCTTCTCTTGTTTTTTAACTGTGCTTTTTAGAGTTCCCTCGGATTGCAGCTGTAAGTGCTAATGAATCTTATCTCTTGAGATACTGTCATAAAATACTCTTATGAAGTTTATCAGCTCAGTAAGCTTTACATGTTATTGTAACGTGTGTTTGCCCTGTGCTAAGTGGAACAGGGAGTATTTTGACTACATGAATAAACATAGCAGTTATGGGATTTGCTTTAGCCGATAGAAAAACCTATCCTGAATTTCTTTTTCTTTAGCTGTTGCTGAGAACTCTTTCAAATGGCTCAAGCAGCTCCTGCACGGGTGATGTGGTCTTACAGTCTGCTTGCGACCTTAAATCATTCTTCTCCAAGGTGTGGGGAGTATTTTGTTAATTCAGTTGCTGAAGGATTTCTTTTGGGGAAATGACAGGTTAAAAAAACGTGAACTCTTCTTTTGGAAAGAACACCGAGCAAAACAGCTCTTCTATACATCTACTGTAGAACATGTGAACTCAACGGCGTCTGACATTAATGCTGAGTCTGTGCTGGCTTGGAAGGCAGCAGGGAGCATGTGGTTCCTGTTGATGGGATGTCAGGCTGTATGGGAGTTGGCATGAACTTTTTGAGCAGATTCACTTGGCCCGGCTCATTGAAATAGCATTTATTGGATAGCCAGATGTGGATGGAGTCTGGGGAAAAGCTACCTTCCTCTGCATTTGCCGTACACTGGGTGGACAAGTTTTGCAGTTGTAGCAAAACTTTCCTTTCTTGGAAAAACTGCTGAGTCTTCCAGAGACTGAAGTAGCATAATCGGCCATTTACTGTGCGTGGTAGGAGGTAGCTTCTTGTGCTGTGGAGCAACGTGTGATTTTTTTCCCCCAGCTGTGAATGAAGTACTGAGATATCTGAGCATTGCTTAAAAAAACCCATCGAATGGCCCTGTCTGATGAAGGGAATCCTGGGAGGAATGGGCTGAAGTTTAGCCCAGAGCCTTGGTCTGCTGTTGGGAAACCTGCCCATAGAGCAGCTTCCCAAAGCAAGTTGGGTCAAGGCACTGCTGCTTTCAAGGCTGAGTTCTTTTGGAATAGGTCAGCTGACGAGCAAAAGAATTCGCTACCATTGCCTCGTGGATTGCTTAACTTCTGGGAGATAGCTTAATGCGTAGCGTACAGGTAGGTGAGACAAGCTGCCGAGATGAATTATGTTGCACAGAGCTTGTGGTTTGACGCTGGGTTTCTTGCTTATGTATCTTAAGCACCTCTTAACTCCTTCCCAAAATAAACTGGTTGTAACTTGACTCCAAAATCATCAATACTGCCAGACGAGCATTTACTGAGGTGGACTCACCCATGTCATCAAGAATACCTGTTCTAACTTCCAGTCAGAGCAAGTTATTACCCTTTAAATTCCACCTCCACAAAGTGCCTTATTTATGTTCCCTGCTGCCATCAATCAGCTGGATGTGACAGCTTCCCTGGCGCTGCGTGTGGGAGTGCTCCGCGTGTTGCTACAGCCTGCGCAGGAGTGCCCTGGTGCTAGCTGACCCCTCCGTGGGCTTGGCCGCAGGGGCCGTTGGTGGGGAGCTGCAGGATCACCGAGTGCTCGTGTTACAGAGGAGTGCCCATCTGCTGAGCCCTGGCATGCACAGCCTGGCAGGTTGCGCTCATGACTGACTTGCCGGGATCTTGGTAGGCTTCCCCACCTGATCGCTTTGAAGAAAATGCACAGAGGCGTCGCTGCGCCCGAGTCCTCATGATCTGCCTGCAGCCAGTTCCCAGTGTAGATCTTGCTGAGTTAGGTGCGTTGAGTGGCTTTCACTGTTATGGTGAACTCAGACCTTTAAATATCCTCATTGCCATGTCTTCTCTGCGGGTTGATTTTTGTTTCTTTTAAGATTGGTGATCTTATGCTTGGTGTTGTGAGGGAACAAAGCCAGGCAGCCCTGGGGTGGGGCGGGGGGGTGGGATTCATAACTGCTCTTTCTTTTGGAGATTACAACTGAGGATTGCAGGTGAAGCAGGTCCTGCATGTTGTGGAGATCCTTCTGTGGGCCTTTCCAGCTCCATCTTTTAGGATTACTGTTAGGAACACCTTGCTCTCTGAAGTTGCCAAGGTGAAGTGTTCAGTCTTCTGGGGGTTAGTGCTCCTTGCCCATGCCTGAAGCTGAGCTTCTAGGAGCTTCGTTTTACCCTGGTGACCAGTACAATGCCTCACTTTGGTTCGGTGTGCAGACCTCTGGTAGGTGGCTGCTGGTACAGTGTGTTTCTTGGTGGGCATCCACCCTGCTTGGCCTTAACACTGAAGCTCCTGACTCTGCCTGCAGGAAGGGTATGTGTCTTGCCTGCAGGAAGTCTGCCAGATGCTCTCCCAGGTGGCTTCTTCCCCCAAACCTTGCTTTGCCTTCAGTGTTTCCTGACTCCCATGGAAAACCAGTCAGCCCTGTCTCCTATGGATGGGGGCAGAACCTCTTCTAAGGCCGCACCTTTCAGCACTGGGGAGTGTGGGTGAGGGCACATCGGATGAAGCATTGTGAAATACTCAGGCAAGCAAAGAAAATGCTCTTCCACTTGAGTTTAGCCTAGGAAGGCCACTGTGTGTTTTGGTGCGTCTCAACTTCACATACTACTGCTCTCTGGCCTCAAGCAAAAGTGTCCCAACCCACCCAGCTCTGAGGAGGCCTGGATACCTCCTTCAGTAGTCTCAAAGGAGACTTCTAGTGTCCCCTCCTCAGGTATGGGAGCATCTGTATCCCACTGACACATCTGTGTCACAGCACTGCAGTGGCACTGCTTGTAGAGCTGAGCTTCTCCATTGTATAGAACCAGCTTTGGTCTTGCTTAGGTGCGAGTTGTGGTGTGAATGTATGAGCTGGGGCATCAGAGTGACTGTGAGTCAAGTTCAGCTCAGGGCGGGTTTTTTTCCCAAGAGCCAGGGCAGCTGGTGGGACTGGGTATCTGGGAAGTAGCTGAGTGATCGCACTTAAGATGAGGATCCAGCTTGGACAAATCCTTTTGGGCTGGTTCCACTGGTGTTGGCTACAGGGACCTCCCCCAGTGCAACCAATGACTTCAGTGGAGCTTGCCCAGCTCAGGGGTGCAGAGTTCAGCCCTGCTGTGCTACAGCTTTCCAGGGCTGCCCATCTCCTCTGACAAGAAACCCTATCCTGGAGCCCAAACCCCTCTGGGGATAGTTCACCAGAACCGATACTTTAGTTAAAAAAACTGACTCGTTTTGCTTAATCTTGACAAAATTCTTTCCTAGCCCTAATCCTCTTCCAGTGTAAGGTGAGATCTTTAAATACCTGGCAAACTTATAGCAGCGCTCTCTTTCTGCATCTCTGGGCCTCTCTAATCAAAGGTGAGGGGGTAGGGATGTCTTCAGTTCCTGCCAAAGATAAATTTCCTGCTGGGAGCTAGCAGGGAGTGATTTCCCAGTCTGTGGTTAGCAAGTTGATCTGACAGGCCAGAGGTGAAACAGCCACTTAAGCTGAATTACAGGGTCTGACGAAGGATCCAGCACTTCCTTTGGCTCATTAGTGTGGCTGTGTTGTGTCCCTGGGGACTATTTCTGTCTTCTGGCTTGTCCCATGTTGACTCTGGAAATCCAGAGGCTTAGCATGAGTTTGAAGAGGGGACTGAAGCCGAAGAGCTGCCCTTGGGAGAGAGCAAACTGAACTGACCGAGGCTTTGAGTAGTCCCTTTGAGTGGTCAGTGTAACAAGCCATAGTCTCCATGCTGGTTGTTGTGGCTGGTGAAAATGTGTTTACAGGCAGAGACTTGTCTCTGCAAGGTGCAGGACAAATGCTGGGCCAAAGAGATGGTGTTTGGAGGGGAGTGGGACGAGGCATAATCCTGCATTTGTCTCCTGAGCTTGCAGAGGGATCAACCGCTGTGCAGAAACCTCACTTGATTTAGTGGAGATGCCTTAAAGCTAACTGCAGTTTGTGCCTGGGGAGCTTGTGGTCCCAGTCTTCCCCTCTGCATAAACTGGGTTCCCTGTGGGCTGCCCCAGACAGTGCCTTTTGGGAGGTACTGGGGAAGAGGAGGGCATCCTCCCTCAGCACCGCATCCCTTGAAGTGCTTGCTTGGACTGCTGCAAGGCTCATGGAAAATCTGAGAGCTGGATCTGGCACTGGGAGGGGGAGGTGAGCTTGAAGGCTCAGCCTCTTCTGACTCACTGGAGTTTGGGACTGCACCAGGCTGGATGACCCTGTTACGTGGTGATATTTGCCTTAGTTTTACCCTGTCCCGTAGCAGCTGGTCTGCGATGCTCTCCCTTGCAGACCATGTTGTAGGCAGAAGAGTGGAGTGGAGATGGGTGGTGACACCTTATGCTCCCAGAAGCTGAATTCTCCAGCACTGAGTGTGGCAGGAGACTGGTGAGCTGCTCTCAGGGATGCTGTGCTTCACATGCCAGGGGACAGATCAGCAGTGCAGGGGCAGTTGGGTAGCCTTGTCCTAACATGCTCTTTCAAGTGCTTTCAGCTCTTGAAGTGCTCTAGAGCACTAGTGGCTCTAGAGGTGGTGTTTCATCTGTCTGGATGTTTTCAGAGCCCAGGAGTAAGTTTTACCTTGCTGCTCTGTGGTGGTGAAGGAAGCAACAGGATTGCCAGGCACCTGCATGGCTTTGAGCATATTATTAACCTCAAGGTACTTCAGCTTGTAAAACAAGGCTGTTCTCATGAGGAACAGGCTGTGAGCTGAGTTGGGGACTTGGCTGCACATCCCTTGGCTTTTCTCAGGACCCCCAAGCACTGTGAAGACTCTAGACCAGGTCTGAAAGTGTCTTCTATAGGTGCCTGATGACAGAGCTCTTGGATTGGAGTCGCTGCTCCTGTTGCAACAGTAAAGGAAGTGCAAAGAAAAATCTGTGGGGCAATCTTCTGATGGCTTAGTGAGCTCGGAAATGCTAATAAGCAGGAAACTACTACCTTCAGTCTGCAGAACAAGCTGGGTAGTCGAGGCTTCAGTTTAGGGGTGCAGTGTTGCACTTGCTGTCCTCTTCCTGAGCCTTGCTGGGAGATGCATGGCTGGATTTTCAGTGCAGCTGCTGCCCTTGCATAAAGCACCAGCCACACGTTGCTCTGGCTACTGTCAGCTGCCCCAACGCCTCTGTTTATGTATCTAAAACTTGAAGGCTGGAGAAGGAAGAAATCTGACCAGTGCAATGGAAACCTTCAATTCCCTGCGGTCCCGGGAGGAGAAGAGCAGCTTCAGGCTGGAGCTCAGAATGAACTTCATTTGTACACTGCCTTGCCTCTCCAGGAGGATCGGCCAGGAAAAATATCAACAGTTCCATTAAAAAGTCTGCTGGTTTGCTAAAGTAGTGGGATAAACATACCTGTAGGCATAACGGCCCGAACCGCACAGGAAACATTAAGGGGAATGAACACACGCAGACTCGGTCCCTCTCCCCCTGTATATCTACCAGATAAAAAACACTGCGCGTCCATGGCAATGTGTAAATCAAACAGCAGCTGAGGGGATTATTCTTAGCTGGGGAAGAACTGGCTTGGATCAGAGGGGCTTGGTGCTTTCCTAGAAAGGCAAAACCTGCGCTGAGCCCGCTCTGCACTGCTGCCCAGTCTGGGGAGGAGCGGGGGGGACCTGCGGTAGAGACCGGGGCAGGATGGGGTTTGGAGGGGTTGTTAGCCCTCTCTTTGACTTCTGTTGTCCCTTCTTGGTGTCACTTTCCCTATTCTGTGGGAAATGTGTGGGGCTGAACTGCTTTTGCTCTAACCAGTTGAGTCCCGTTGAAAAGCTGGAATGGAAGCCAGTGGGAGGTGGGTAGCACTCTGGGAGCTTGCAGAAGAGTGGGGTGGGTGTGAAAGCACTAAATGGGGAAACAAACCACTCCCAGCCATTAATATGTGGTGGAGATGGTCCCTTCTGAGCCCACAACACATCTCCTGACATCTCTGGGACGGGGAAGTGGAGACCTTCAAACTTATCTCGGCAATGGGATGTGAGCTTCAAGCATGGCTCAAAGTATAGATGCTGCCGGCGCTTTCTGCACCAGCAACCTGGTCCCTGAGCTGGCCATTAAACCTCTTCCCCCTTGGCCATACCCAGCATATATAGTATGGTCAGAAAATAATGTGGAAAATGCCTTCTGTTGCAACCAGATGGCACCTGTCAAGCACAAGTAGACATTTCGTTTAGTGTTCTTAGTGTCTTGGACCACTCTCAGCCTCTGGATAGCAAAGATGTGTCCTCCCAGAGGCAGGTTGATGTGATTCTTGCATGCTAGAGACAGTCAGGGGGCCTCATCTGCGCATCCCCTCAGCACAACTCATCTGGACCGGCTTTTAAAGTGGATTAATTCAATTACCCTGAACTAGCCCCGGAGGAAACAATCTCCTTGGGGATTAAAGATGCTTAATTCACTTTAACACACTTGATTTTGATGCAAATTGGGCTAAACTGAATTAAGGGCACTTCAGAGCCTTGTGGAGAGGCACTCCTTGGAAGCTGATGGGGTTTAGCCACCCCACTTTGCATTCCTGTGCCCAGTCCATTCCAGTTAGTGTTGCTGAAGTGTCCCCTTAGAGGTGACTGAAAGAGGCAGCTCTCAGATACAAGCTGCAAACACCTTACCTAGGCTAATGTGTGAACCCGCTCCTGTGAAGAGCTCCTGCCTCTGCTGATCCAGTGCTTCAACTTGCCCAGCCAGAGTGTTTGAGAGGTGTTTGTGCTCTTTCACTCTTTCTTGTTTTTTTTTTTTTTTAATCCTTCAAACCAAGCTCTTTGCTTTTGCACTGAAAAATGCAGGGCAGTGAGTCACACACCAGTTTTTCTCTGGTGTCCTTAACTCTGTGGATGAAATGGGAGTACTTCAACAGTGCAATCATCGTCTCAGCTCAGTTTAACTCTCCACTTGAAGATGAGCTATGGTTGTGAAAGATTGGCCTCTCTTTCC